>NW_023276806.1:244053812-244218812 GCF_003668045.3 Cricetulus griseus | reverse complement strand
ATTTTGGTGGAATTGCTTTAAATTTCTCTCTATTTAAGTTCACATTGGCTTGCTATAAACTGATTGTATTGTGTTGATGTATGTTTCATATTATCCCTGATGTCTCTAGGACTTTTATAATGAAGGAGTGTTGAATTTTTGTCAATGTTTTTTTCTGAATTTAATGAGATGATCATGTGGTTTTTGTCTTTCAGTTTGTTTATATGATGAATTACATTTATCTGTTTATGTATGTTGAACCATCCCTGCATCTCTTAGATGAAACTTTCTTGATCATGGTGGATTATCTTTTTGATGTGTTCTTGGATTTGGTTTGCAAACATTTTATTGAGTATTTTGGCATCTATGTTAATAAGGGAAATTGGTCTATAATTCTCTTTCTTGGTTGAGTCTTTATTGGGTTTGGGTATCAAGGTAACTGAGGACTTGTAAAATGTATTGGACAATGTTCCTTTTTTTATTTGGGGAATAATTTGAGGAGTATTAGGTCTTCCTTTAAAGTCCAGTAGAATACTGCACTAAAACCACCTAACCCTTGACTCTTTTTGGTTGTGATACTTTTAATAACTGCTTCTATTTCCCTAGTTGCTATAGGTCTGTTTAAATTGCTATCTATCTTGATTGAACTTTAGTAAGTAGTACCTATCTAGAACAGTATCTATTTCCTTAAGACTTTCCAATTTGTAGGTGTACAGATTTTTAAAGTATGTCCATATGATTTCCTTGGTGTCTGTTGCTATGCTCCCTTTTCATTTCTGATTTTGGTAATTTGGATATTCTTTCTCAGCTCTTTGGTTAATTTGGGTAAGAGTTTGTTGATCTTATTAATTTCCCCAAAGAACCAATTCTTTGTTTCACTGATTCTTTGTGTTGTTCCCTTTCTATTTTATTAGCTTAAGCCTTGAGTATAATATTTCTCACCATCTACTCCTTTGGCTATGATTTCTTCTTTTTGGTTCTGTAGTTTCAGGTGTGCTGTTAAGTTGCTAGTATAAGATTTATCCAGTTTTTTTCTAATGTAGGCACTTAGTGTTATGAATATACCTTAGAACCACTTTCATTGTGTCCATCAGTTTGAATATATTGTTTAATTTTTATTCAACTCTAGATATTCTTTAATTTCTTTCTTAATTTCTATCTTGACCCATTTTTCATTCAGTAGTTATTTGTTCAGTTTCTGTGAGTCTGTAAACTTTTTGTTGTTTCTGTTATCCAGATTTCATCCATGGTAGTCAGATAAAATGCAATTTGTTACTTCAATTTTCTTGAATGTGCTGAGACTTTTTTTCCCCAAGTATGTGATCAGTTTTGGAGAATGTACTTTGAGGCACTGAGAAGGAATCTTCTTTAATGTCTTATAAATATGTCTGGGTTACATTTGGTTTATAATGTCAGTTAGTTCCAGCATTTCTCTGTTTAGTTTTTATTTGAATTCCCTGTCTTTTGGGAAGTGTGTGGTATTGAAGCCTTTCACTATTAGAGTATGAAGGTCAATATGTGATTTAAACTGTACTTGGTGGACTTGGGTGCCCTTGTGCTTGGTATATAGATGTTACAAAGTCCTCTTGGTAGGTTTGTCATTTGATGAATGCACAATGTCCTTCCCCATCTCTTCTGATTAGTGTTGGTTTGAAGTCTATTTTGTCAGATATCAAAATGTATACCTGGGCTTGCTTCTAATGTTTATTTGCTTGGAATAGTTTTGTCCATCCTTTTTGCCTGAAGTGATGTCTACACTCTATATCAAGATGTCTTTCTTGGATGCATCAGAAGGATGGACCCTGTTTTCTTATTCATACTATTAGTCTGTGTCTTGAGATCATGGGTGTTGAAAGATATTAATGAATAGTGTTTGTTGTTTTCTGTTATTTTGTTGTTGTATGGTGTCTGATTCCCCTCTTTTGGTTTGCCATTCTGGGATTGTTTAATCCTGTGCTTTTTGGGTGAGATTCACCTCTTTATGTTGGAGTCTTCCTTCTAGTACCTTCTGTAGGGCTCAATTTATAAATAGATATTGCTTAAATTTAGCTTTATCATGGAATCTATTAATTATTCTATATACTGTGACTGAAAGTTTGCAGTGTATGGCAATCTGGGTTGGCCTTTGTGATCTTTTAGTCTGTAGAACATCTGTTCAGGCTCTTCTGCCATTTATAGACTCCACTGAGAAGTCAGATGTTATTCTAATGTTACTTGTTCTTTTTCCATTGCTGCTCTAATATTCCCTTTTGTTGTTGTTCTGTACATTTACTGCTTTGAATATTATGTGCCAAGGGGACTTTATTTTCAGGTCCTGTCTAATTGGTGTTCTCTATGCCTTCTGTACATTAACAGACATCTCTTTATTTAGTTGGGGAAATTTTATTCTATGATTTTTGTTGAAAATAACATTTTGTACCTTTTACCCAATTTTCTTCTCCTTCCTATAGTCCTATCATTCTTAATGTTTTTCATAGTGTCACATATTTCATCGATTTTTTATCAGGAATTCTTTAGATTTAACTTTTTGTTTGACTGAGGTGTCCATTTCTTCTATTTTATATTTAATGTTTGAGATTCCCTTTCATTTCTCGTCTTCTGTTGTTGAGGCTTACCTCAACACCCCTAAGTGAATTAATTAAACATTATTAATTGCAGGCATTAAAATGTCTACATCAGCTTGCTTCTTAGGTCCAACTGATGAAATTAATTAAGCACATTATTGTTGCTTTAGTTTCTTGTCCTGCCAGGTCCTGCTGCCCTCCTCAGCCCCAAATAAACACACAAAGACTTATATTAATTATTTAACTGTAGGCCAATGGCTAGGGCTTTTTATTGGCTAGCTCTGTCTTAATTATTAGCCCATTTCTGTAAATCAATGTATTTCTACATGCCCTTATCTTACTGGAGAATGTCTAGCATGTCCTATCCTCTTGGTCCCTCCATGGCGTCTCCTTCTCGGTAGGCCCTCTGCCTACCTTTCCCAGAATTCTTGTCTCCTAGTCCTGGCTATCTTCCTGCCTCTATTGGCTATTGGCCAAATAGTGTTTTATTCATCAACCAATAAGAGAAACATATATACAGATGGACATCCCCAATCATATTACTTTATACCTTAGTTTCCTATTTGGGTTCCTAATTTTTTGATTTAGATTCCCTAAGTTTGGACTTTCTTTATTGATACTATTTCCACTTTCAGTTATTGAATTGTTTTATTCATTCATTTCCTTTGTTTGCTTATGGTTTCATAGATTTCTTTAAGGGATCCATTCATTTCTTCTGTAAGGATGTCTCTCATATCCCTGAAGGCTATTTAAGGTCTTTTTCTTGTGCCTCAGCTACGTTGCAATACTCAGGGCCTCCTATGGTAAGGGTGCTAGACACTAGTGTAAACATATTGTACTGGGAGTTATTGTGTTTTTATACTGCCATATAAGCATCTGAGTTTGAAAAGATTGTAATTCTAGGTGTTGATGCCTGGTGTTGTCTTTTTGTGTGAGTGTTTTGTTCCTTGTTTCTATTGCCTTCTCTGGTTCTTAGGAGAGTTTTGAATGTTGGTTGTGCGTTGCCTGGCTAGAAATTCTTCCCTGAATCCTGATTGTTGTGACCACCAGAGGTTTAAGGTAAAATGTGTTTTTAGGTATTTGGAGCCAACATTATGAATGAGGATGAGCTAGGAATCATAGGCTGAAGGGGTCTACAAGAGTGAGGAAAGCAGGGTCTCCCACAGGAACCTGCTTAGTGCCCTGGGAATAGGGGTAGAGAAGGAGGGGAAGCTGAAGCTTTGGTCTATTACAGAGCTGAGGATGAGATTGGGGGATTGTACTTAGAGGATTGGAGGGAGAGGTGATGATCTTCCAGTAGCCTATCTGCTTCTCTGGCTGTAGTGTCCTGAATTTTCCACAGAGTCCCTGCTGGGGTTGGGGGATTGGGATAATACAATGAATACTGAGAGCAAAGTTTGGAGGCAAAGATCTGTGTGATCACTGGAGATGAGGGTATAGAGGAAGGGAAGGCCACAGCAGGGGGTCAGCTTCTGAGCTGCAGAGATTGAAGTGTTGATTTTGGAGACACTGAGGGAGAGGCGAGGTTTTGCAATGATCTTGCTTGCTTCCCTGACTGGAGTCAATGTAAACTTAATTTTAATATGTTTAGAAGATAACATGAAGAGTAGATGAGCTAAGATGTGTGTGTGTGTGTGTGTGTGTGTGTGTGTGTGTGTGTGATGTTACACAGATGCCTTTAGAAGCCATAAGAAGGTATCATGTCCTGGAGAGCTGGAGTTAAAATATTCATAACAATCACTGATGCTCTTAAATGCTAAATAAGCAAAAAATAGAAATGACTTACTGTTGATCTGTTGATTAAGGACTTTAGTGATTATATCTCAATCATCTAATAAATAACATAATAGAATAAATAATAAATAAATAATATAGAAAAATTGAAGACTTTATGATTTCCTTGGATTAATTGTAACTAGAGACACAGACTATGCCCAGAAAATGGGAATTTGCCCTTTAGCCTGAAAGCTGAGCCCACTAGCAATGGAATCATAAACACGTGCCCAGAGTGGTGAAAGATGCGTATGTCACCAATTGGAATCATGAGTGTGAATGCCCAGGGCAATGATGTTCCCACAAGTCATCAACAAGGAGAGAATGTATTTCAGTGTATTTCTAAGGTGCTTCTCTGACTGAGCTGAGGTCATTCTGTCTTAGTTGAGTTTTTTGTTTGTTTGTTTGTTTGTTTGTTTGTTTCCTTTTTTCTGAGACAGGGTTTCTCTGTGTAGCTTTGAAACCTGTCCTGAAGTAGCTCTTGTAGACCAGGATGGTCTTGAACTCACAGAGATCTGCCTGCCTCCCAAGTGCTGGGATTAAAGGAGAGTGCCATCGCCACTAAATCTCAGCTGGGATTTTAAGAAATAAATGTCTGACATTTTGTGCTAACTATACATAGGTATTCAGAAAGAATATAATAGCATAATTTCCCCATTTTTCTTTCTTCTCTCTAACCTTTCCTATGTATCCCTCCTTCATTTCTTTCAGATTCATGGCTTCTAGCCTCCTTTTAATTTTTGTTCCCTATATTTATATATTCCTAAATAGGTAACTATACCTTGCTCAGTCCTTACAATGCTACTTGTATGCATATGATTTCAGGGATGACTACTTTGTGCTGAATAATTGACATTTTCGAAACTTTCTGTAAGTGGAGCCAACTATAAATCTATGTTGTTTCTGAGTCATGATGAAGAAGCAGGTGTCTTCATTTTATGTGCACTCGTGTGTGTGTGTGTGTGTGTATGTGTGTGTGTGTGTGTGTGTGTGTGTGTGTATGTGTGTGTGTGTGTGTGTGTGCGCACGCGTGTGCTAGAAATAGGTTGTATATCCATTCTATCCTTGTGTTAGACTTGTTTCCAAGTTGTTGTTTATTCAACAATGTTGCCTATGACATTTCAGTTCATTCCTCTGGTGCATAAATGCAGGCATTTTACAGAGCAAGAATGGCAAACTTCATATAAATGGGCCAGCAGTAACTGTTTCAGGGTTTATGGTTCATATTGTCTCTGTCACAACTACTACACTATGGAGCAAAAGTAGCCTTGGACAACATGAAATGAGGGACATGGCTATATGGCTAAAAATTAAGTTAAGGCACATATGGATTTGGTGTGAGATATATAAGGTCTTATGTGTGCTATGTCAGAAACAGGAAGTGTTTGCATCAGTTCACAATATGTATTTAGTGGATAGCAGTGAATTCATAAGCTCAGTCAATGCCATAGGCAGAAATTTGCCATGTGGTCTTAGGTTATTTTACTGTAAAATCCAAATTACTAACATCAACTCTTAGATTATTTGTTTTATGAGGAATCTCCCTACATGTCTATTTATACATAACAGAAAATGTATGTTATACAATAGCTATAAAGAATCAAAGAGGCTGCAGCTCAGTTGAAGGAGTTCTGAGGTTTAGAAGAGTTCACTAAGGGCGGTTCTACAATCAAATTCCAGGGCCAGGGTTGAGCTAATCCTCAGGTAGAGTTGAGCTGATTCAGTGAGGTGAGGGCATGGGGGCTGTAGATGCAAAGAGAAGAATCAGAACCAGACAAGCAGATAAACAGATGCTGGTAATTCAAAAAGGCCCTGTCAGCAGTGGAGCCAGGCTGATCTGAAGCCCCTGGGAAGCTGAAAGTACTCTGTCTACTGGTCCTTGGTGCATATATCTAGTGGTGAGATGACATATTAGTGAGGTCATCACCAATGCAGTGCTAAGTAGTCACTTGTTCATGGTGTCTAGATAACAACAGTGTTCATTTTTTTCCTTGGTCTAATGTGTTTGATGGACCTGGTTTTGCTGATGTAGTTTAAATAGAATCTTGTTCTTAGATGGTCTCATTTTACTTTGATACATTTATAAAGAGGAGCCTTATTATGTGTTAATTTTAACTGTCAAAATGACAACCTAGAATCACCTGAGAATCTTAATTAGGAATTATCTAGATCAAATTAGCCTGTGGCCATGTATGTGTAGGGTTGTCTTGATTATTAATTGTGGTAGGAAGACCCAGCCCACTGTGGGCAGCACCATTCCCAAGGCTGTATAATTAGTAATAGAGAAAAGTAGTGAGCAACAAGACAGCAGTGATTTTACTCTCTGGTCTTGCCTGTTGATGCCATGTTTGGAGATCCTGCCTTGATTTCCCCCCAACAATAGACTATAACCTAGAGTAGTGAGCCAAGTAAACCTTTATTCTTGAAGTTGATTTCTTTGTCTGAGTGTTTGTGGGACACGAAACCAGAAGACAGACTGAGCTTCATTTTACTAGTTAAGGCTAAACTCTTTTCAAAATTATTTTTTTAATTTATATTTTCACTAGTTATATCATGACGGGGGAGTGGAGGCTAGAGTGTGCCATCAAGATTAACATAGAGAAGGCAGTTGACAATAAAGAGTGAAAATCCACCCACCCCCTGGACTGTGTGCAACAAACAGAGCATGTGAGAGAAAAGTCTGAGATAAATACAATCACTAAAATCACAGGTGAGGGAAGAATCAGTGCAAATGACCTATAAAGGGCCATGAAGCTCATGACCAATACTTGAGAGTGTAGGCCTTTCTCCAGACACTAGCCCACAACATCCATATTTCTACTTTTAACCATGCATCCCTGGTGCAATTCTTACCCTGGGACACTAGATCCTGGAAACTTCAGTGGCATCCGCTGTCCAGCTGAGGTCTGTGTCTTCAACAATATGAGAAAAGCATTGTTTCCCATTGCCACTCCCCCTCCTATATCTTAAATATTTTAATTTCTTTCACTTACTAATGTTAATTTCATTTTAATAGTTATGTTTATTGGATTCAATTTTTAATTTCTCCAGTTGAGTGTGTTAGATGTGGTATTAATTATTTGTGATTAGGGCTCTTGGTCTGCAGCATTTCAATCTTGCACTGTCTAGTCAGCCTATGTAGAATGGACTGCAGGAGTGTCTGTGCTCCTGCACTTCTGCTTCTCCTCACTTGAAGTGACAGTGTCTCTTCCATAGAAAGCTTTCTTGTGACATTTACACTGTATTTCTGCAGGAATATTTTCTTTTCCTACTTTAAATAGAGTCATATATTCTAAGTACTAATTTTCTTCCTTTACTTAGACTGCTGAACAGAATGCTTTAGACCAAGTATAAACAGTAGACCTTTGCTACAGCTGTAGAAGCCAAGATCAAGTCAGATTCAATATCCCACCAAGAGTCTTTGTCTGATTTGATGCCACCAGTCCTGTGCTGAAGCCCTTGTCAGAGAGGAGAAATGCTAAAGAGAGATGCTTCCTACAGTTATCACACTGTCCTCTTTCCACTTGCAAAATCAGTGTGCTTGTCAAGGATGCAGGAGTCTGACTTAGTATTACCAGCTATAGGGAAATGCAAATAAAAACGACATTTAGATTCCATTTCATCTAATCAGATTGGCAGTCATAAGAACAGCAAATGCTGGCAAGGATATAGATTCCTTGTGGAAATGCAAACTAATCTATCTAATGGGGAAGTCAGAATGGAAGTTTCTTAGAAATCTAAAAACCATCTAAAAACAGCTCTACATATAGCCAAGCTCTATCACCCCTGGTACTTAAACAAAAGACTCCCAAATCAACACATCACAGAGACACTTGAACATCAGTATTTGTTGCAGCTTCCATTCACAACTAACTAACTTGTGGAGCCAACCTAGGTGTTCAGCAAAGGAATGAATAAAAGAAATATATAAATCCCATATTTTATGTATGTATTATTAGTATATTAAATATTATGAATTCTTTTCACTCTAAAAAAAGAAGGAGGCTACATTACTTGAAGGGAAAAAGGATGAGTGTCATTGGATATAATCACGTTAAGCAACTTAAACTAGACTCAGAAAGAAAGACAAAAAATACCCATGTATTTGCTCATGTTTCTGGATTTTATATAGGTACATAAAATCATATATGTATGTATGACATTTAAGTAGAAGTGAAACTTTCTACAGAAACAGAGGACTATGGAGAAGAAAAAGGGAAAAGAAAAGGAAGCATAGAGAGTTATAGGAGACAAAATGTCCAACATACAACAAATGTTTTTGTGTATATAATCTATAAAACTATTGCATCATGTAGAATGACTATATATAGTAAAAATTCAAAATAAGGGGTGGGAGGATGGCACAGAGAGAAAAGGAACAAGCCTGTTAACCTGTCAGGTCCTTGAAAGCTACATAAGAAGCCAGACGCTGTTTAATTGTAATAGCCAGAACCTGGAAGCAACCTAGATGCCCCTCAATTGAAGAATGGATAGACAAAATGTGGTGCGTTTATACAATGGAGTACTACTCAGGAGAAAAAAAACAATGGAATCTTGAAATTCACAGGCAAATGATGGAACTAGAAGAAACCATCCTGAGAGAAGTAACCCAGTCACAAACAGACAAAAATGGTATGTACTCACTCATATATGGATTTTAGATCTAGAGGAATGAAGTAGCAGCCTACAATCTACAACGCCAGAGAAGCTAGGAAACAAGGAGGACCCTAAGAGAGATATATGGTCCCAGAGAAGGGGAAAGGGACAAGATCTCCTAAGCTAATTGGGAGCATGGGGGGAGGGGAGAAGGAGTTGGAAGAAATAAAAGGGGAGAAAAGGAGAGGAGAGGGGGACATGAAGGAGCAGGAAGATCTAGTCAGGGGAAGAGTAGAGGAAAGCAAGAAAAGAGATACCATAATAGAGGGAGCCATTATAAGTTTAAAGAGAATTCTGGCACTTGGGAAAGGTGCAGAGATCTACAAGGTTGGCCACAACTAACAATCTAAGCAATAATGGAGAGGCTACCTTAAATGCACTTCTCTGATAATGAGATTGATGACTACCTTATATGCTAGCCTAGAGCCTTCATCCAGTAGCTGATGGAAGCAGAAGCAGACACCCACAGCTAAATACTGAGCTGAACTCTGGAATCCAGTTGTAGAAAGGGAGGAGTGATGAGCAAAGGGGTCCATATCAGGCTGGAAAAACCCACAGAAACAGCTGACCTGAATAAGAGGAGCCCAAGGACCCCAGACTGATAGCTGGGAAACCAGCATAGGACTGACCCAGACCCCCTAAACATAGATGTCAGTTTGGAGGTCTGGGAAATCTACAGGTCCGCTGATAGTGGGTCAGTATTTACCCCTAATACACAAATGGACTTTGGGAGCCCTCTCCATATAGAGGGATATTCTCTCAGCCTAGACATATGGGGAGGGTCTAGGCCCTACTCCAACTGATATGACAGACTTTTAAGATCCCTCATGGAAGGCCTCCCCTCCCTGGGGAGCAGAAATGGATTGGGACAGGGTGCCAGTGGTGGGGGGCAGGGGAGGACAGAAGGCAGAGGGAACTGAGATTGACAAGTAAAAGAAGTTTGTTTCTAATTTAAATTAAAAAAAGCCAGATGCTATAAAGTGTATATAGCCTCAGCATGCCTATGGTGAGATGGGAGGTGAAAACAGTTGTCCTTTTGACTTCCATATACACACAATGGCATGCATGTATCTTGCACCCCATCTGCACACAGAGAATAGAAGTTCCTGGAAAGTATTTCTTCTTATAATTATACTCATATGAAGCTGATTAACTCATTAGAACTTCAATATTGTGGAGAGGTTATTACATTGGAAGTATAGAGCCAATTATCTTGGCTATCTTTGGGCCCCCTCAGTAGACCCATTTCTGTGCAAGCCCTAAGGTCTTTATGACTAGTAGGTAAATCCTTTGGAATCCACAAAGAGGCCACAGCTTCAATCAACTAAAAGGCTAAGAAGGAGATTTTCCTGCTGTGCTGTAACCTGGTGATCCCACCAATGTATTTTAAAAGTGTATAGTGCATAGTTTTCTTTTTTTCTGTTACTATATGAACTTCATTAAATTGTTGCCATGTTGCCACATGGAATTTGCACCTAGACTTGTGTTCCTGAGACATGGTCACTCATCTTTGGCTCCAGAATAAATTAATTCTTATCCCCTTTGAGACAAGACTGTTTTTGTACTGGAAACACAGACTGTCACACAGAGAGTAAATAAACTGATACAGTTAATTAGTTAATTAAGCCTTTTCTGTACCAAACATAGAAGGCAAAAAGATATAAAGGGTTTCCTGTCTCTACCTATCAAAATGATGGATGTATAGGCAAAAACTCTGTTGGACTCTGTAAGCACCCACACTTACTTACTGGGCCATGGTTAGCTGATGTGGCCTTGAGGAATAAAATCAGGCTGTTTGGATGGGCCACATAACAACTGAGGCTGTGACAATTTTATTGAGAGCAATAAAAATTATATCGCTTTATCAGAAACAATATAATGGCAATTGCCAGCATCAATACAGTTGTAGTTAACAGGACACAAACAAGTTTGCAAGCTATACTGGGTACACAAGATTAATGTCTAAGACCAATGGTCCTGTCAAGCTTCCATGCTGCCCTGACTACTAAGGGAACAAGCAGAGAAAACACAAAGCAGCCTGAATGCTTCACTGCCTGAGGAAGTGCATTGCTCTCTCAGGAATGGGAAGGCACATTGTGCCCCAGGAGCCAGGGACTCTGCAGAACTCAGAATGGGTGGGGATCTTGTTTCCCACGGAAACCTGAGATTCTTTTCTCTTTCAGAAAATGAGCTACCATTAAGCTCATTTTCCTTAGTCTATATTTGAGTAAAACTGCCTCAATAACAGAGAACTGAGACAGCATTTCCTTGCCTTGGGAAGGAAGATCTCTGATAGCCTATCTCACAATTAAATCCAGATTCTACTTTGGGCTCACAACTTTTAAAATAGTATTTTTTTATTCTGCAAAAGTCCCGTATATTTATACAATGTATTTTGATCATATCCACCCATCACTACCTCCTCCCAAATCCCCCTACTTCCTGTCATCTTAGTGATCAAATCTATTGCAAATTTCTTCTCGTATTTCTGTCTTATGTTTTCATTCTGCATCATTTCTTCTAGCGAATATATTCTATTTTCACATTGACACATTCATGTATATTCTTTCTGTGAACTGAAATTACTATTAAAAAGATGCTTCTGTGCTAAAGAGTCTTCAAAGTTGATTGACTTATGAGAACTTCATGATTATGGAGAGCTGAACTGTAGAGACCCAGTGCCAAATTATCCTGGACTCTCTTTAGTCTCACTAACAGCCAGCTGAAACTACTCTTCTGTATCAAACCCAGCATTCTCTTGACTATGAGTAAGAGTTTTAGGATGTATTCTTAGCACTGACTAGCTTCCAACAGCCATGAGCTAAGAATGTTATTTGATAACATCTGAAACCTGTTAGCAGAATTTCTCTCACTTTGCTTTAAACCTACCTACCAGTTGTTCCTACCAATGTATTTGGTAGATCCATTGATATGTAACTATAAAATATTCATGGGATTGCTTCCATGTTAGAACATGTTATTTGTGGCTTGAAGCAATCTAAATGTATGTTCATAGGTCATGGTCACTCTTATTCTATTCTAGATAAGAGTTATGATTTGTGTGAACACCCTTATGGTTTGTAGGCTTTATGTAAGTGTGTACTGTTTAAGAGTTCTCATTTTTGAAGCTCGTTTGACATTTATAGCTTGTTAAATTGGTGGCAATATTTTTCTGCATAGCTTGAAGGATCTTATGCATTACACACACCCAATGTTCAAGAAATACATAATAATGTGACCAGAAGCTTAGACTATTGAAGATTCCCAAAGCCAGTCTTAGCCCTATAATTAGGAGAAAAATAATGATAAAAGTAGAGAGCAGATTTTTGTTCAATGACTCTAAGTTTGTCTTTTGGGTACTGACATGGTGTTTTGGTATAAACAGAGGCAGAATTGGGACAGAGCACCAGGAGGTATACATAATTAAACAGTCCTGACCAAGATGTGATCTGGTTGCTCATTGTCTCAGATCTGGTTCTGTAAGATGGTCCCAAGAAGGCTGTGTACCTGTCATCTTGACTTTGGTTTCATGAGATGATTATTTCTGCTGCCGAGTGCTGCCTTGCTGTCATACATAATTGCCCTAATCTGTGTGTATGTTGCAGGCTGAGTTCTGTTCTCTACGGCTCTGTTTATTGAATCCAAGGTGACTCAAGAGGGAATGTTGATGACAGGGAATTAAACTTCTGTTCCTTTAGCCAAAATAAAGAAGACAGGCAGGTACAACATGAGCTTTTAGTTAGTGTGTGGGCTTAAGTGAAGCATCAGTGCTTGTTAGCCAAAGCAGCTTTGAATTAACTGTCTCAGGAAGATTCTCCCCATTATAATATATATCATCATATTGGATTGCCCTAAGTGGAGGATTTTCACTATGACCTTTCTGTCTGTCTAATAGCCTATGCATCTACTCTACAAAATATACCCTGATGCCTTGCTCACGGCTCATTTGTAATACACCACGAAGTTTATTCAATTAGATAATTCATTCCTATTCTTTTCCTTCATAATTCTATTTTTATAATTACTCATATCTGTCTATATTAGTTGTGAAAATTGAATGAAGTTAAGGAAGGGGGAGATAATGATTGTATACTGTGGACTGTTATATCAGGAGTGATGAAAAGTCATGGGCAACTTTCAAGATGCTTAAGCAGAGTTGTAAGCATGGAAACTTGGGCAGATTTGAATGATAAAAGTGATTTTACACTGAAGAGTGAGTATAGACAACATCATTGTGAAATTTTCTGAAAGGGGAAACAATGAAATAGCATGGTTGAACAGAAAAGTAATTTTCTTTCTTTTTTGTGTTCAGTTGATGTATTACATAATTTTATGCTAAACAGAGTGATTTGGCAGGAACTTATTAGATTGATGATCTTGAATAAAAAGAGGGCACTGGATTTTATTAGGATACCGAACAAAGAAGGAAGGAGAGTCAGTGTGTGCTCAGATTTGGTGCTTCGAGCCTGCAGATGTCCTCTACCAAGTTAATTAATTTTATGAGGGAAATGGGCAAGATAAATTAGGTTGAATAACAACCTAATACTGGAGGTTTCTGGGAACAATATTTTCGAGGCTTAACCTTGGAAGAAGCCTGGATTAAAAGAAAAACTGGAATCTAAGGTAACATTACAAATATCTAGATTACTACGCCTTGATGGAAATACCTCGAAGTAAAGAGATACAGCAGTATAGCTAGTAGCAATGTTAATCCCACCAAACGAGAGTAAAAACCATTACCCAAAATCTACTAGTCAAAGCAAGTTTTATTTTCTGTCAGACAGGCCTAGCTCCCTAAAGTGGGGTTTGAGAAAATAGCAAACACAGGAGACAGTGGAGTTTACATAGCTTTAAAGAATGTAAGACTAGGAATTTCCAAGTTTTTTTTGTTACATAGAAATTTGGCTGAACATTTCAAAATTATTTGGCAGAACATCTTATCAGGGTATAGGATGTGGAACATGTCATATTCCAGAAAATGGGTCAAGCCATGCTCAAACCCAAGTTTAACAAAAATCAGGAATGAACTTATTTGAACCAGTAATATAATTTTAACATGGAGTCAGGCTGGTCCAGCAGCATCCTTCTCAGTAACAAGGGGAGATGAAGATGTGAGGATATAGAAATACACCAACTATTAGTAGCATTAGTTACTTGGACATCTGAAATATATTAATAGTAATTGGTGTTTGGGTAACAGAGTGTTTAACGTGGAGAAATACGGGGAGGTTGGTGGGTAGAGAGCAGGTGACTCTGAGACTGCACTGCTGGTAATGATTTATACATGAACACAGGTACAGGTGACTGAGATAATGACAAGTAATGAACATTTAGGAAAAAGAATTTAAAAACAAACATATCAGATCATTTTGCCATAATCCTTAAGGATTATGTATCCGTGAGTATCAAAGCCTAGGATATTTACAGGAGAAAGTGGAAAACAGGCCAAAAGCATAAAAGTCAATCTAGAGACCCACCTAATGCACCTCTAGGTTAATGGTGTGTTGGCTTCTAGCAGGGAAGTCCTAGTAAGAACACCAGAAGAATGTTTAACAAAGATAAAAGTGGTAGAGGGTTGTGGATGAGCAACTCGAATTACAGCATGCACAGTGAAAAAAACCAGGGTAGTAAAATGGATTTTGGATGAGTGATGAACAATGCATAGAACTTCAAGGGGAGCTGAGCTCTTATGAAAAGAGGGTCTAGGGCTGAAGGCTTGACAGAAGCTGGATATACACAAATGGCATAGTGCTCACATCTGCAGATAGTTGTGATAATACTGGCTGTGTGCAGTTTATTTTTAAACACTTATTATGTAAAATACTAACTTACATGGTTGGAAAGTTGGCACAGTAGATCAAGTGCTGGCTGTTGGACTCTGGGACATGAGTATGGAGGCCCAGCATACACTTCAGAAGTTGAACATAGTAATGTGCCCCTGTAATCCCAGTGTTGGAGAGATAGAGAGAGAGAGAGAGAGAGAGAGAGAGAGAGAGAGAGAGAGAGAGAGAGAGAGAGGATAATCCCACGATTGATGGCCAGCCAGTTGAAATAAATCAGGTAAGTGAGAGACTGTCTCAAACAGTAAGGTGGAGAGGAAGTAAGGAAGATGCCAGACATCAACCTCTGGTTTCCACATGTAGCCACGAACACACTGCTACAGGCTTATATACTGCATGCACACAAAATTAACATGTTATAGTAAATGAAAAATGTCAGCGCTAGGAAAGAATTTTATTGCATTGACATGATAAACTATAAACAAATACTCACTAATAGCCAATGTTGTTATTTAATTCTAAATTAGAAAATGAAGCATTCAAGTTTCATTAAAAATTATAACCACCTTAAATACTCCAACTAAGAACTTCAATTTACTACATTCAGTTTTAGATAAATCACAAGGCCAATAAACATAAATACATCTTTATTATTAGCTTTTAAACCCACTTCAAACTGGCAAGCATTAAGTCTAAACAGCAGGCTATTAAGTGACTTCATTAATGAATGTGACTGAATTATTCACTAATTGATTGAGTATTGTGAACTTTAATATTAATTTTTAGAATAGAAGCTTTATTTTAATGCTTTGCTTTATTTATTAAGTTACAACATGCCCTGTTTCATGAGTGTTTAGTATTCTTTTTTAGGCGGGGGTTCTCTTCTCTTTTTTGTTCATTTTTTATTTATTCCAATCCCAGTTCCCCTTCCCTCCTTCCCTCCCACTCTCTCCACCCCCCCTCCTCTCGTGGAAAGGGTAAGGCCTCCCCTAGGAAGTCTACTAAGTCTGTCCCATCTTCTAGTTGAGGCAGGACCAAGGCACCTCTCCACCTTCATACCACTGAGTCTAGACTGGGCAAGATATCTCTCCATATAGAATGGGCTCCACTAAGTCAGTTTGTGCATTAGGGTTAAATCTTGGACTCACTGCCAGTGGCCTCATATATTGTCCCAGTCACATCATTGTCACATTTATTAAGGGAGTCTAGTTTGGTCTTATGCAGGTTCCCCATTAGTCAGTCCTGAGTCAGTGATCTCTCACTAGCTTGGGTGAGCTGATTCTGTGGGTTTCCCCATCATGGTCTTGACTCCTTTGTGTAGGGAGAGGTTGCTACGTAGTACCTGTAGCGCTGACCACACCCATGTGGTGACAGGTACGTAGAAGGCATGTGCAATAAAGGGCTAGAGAGAGGTGAACTCTCTTTTCTGGATTCTGGGAATGCCTGGGGTGCGACTGTGACTGGATCTTCTCAGAGGGCCAGTCTAGTTATTGGCTTCTCATGTGAGTGGTTCTCCTTAATAAATTAAGCATCAATAACCACACCCCATGTATGGGTGCATTTCCTCAACACCTTTCTTCATATTTTTGTTACTCCCTCACTTCAATTGTACTCCAGGACCTTGGCCCATTGGTTTTCTGAAAGAGGGTTCAAGCTTCTCTGGGGTGGTGGATTGTAGGCTGGGTATCTTTTCCTTTATGTCTGGTATTCACTTATGAGTGAATATATACTGTATTTGTCTTTCTGGTTTGGGGTTACCTGACTTTGGATGGGTTTTTCTAGTTCTATCCATTTGCCTGCTAATTTTAGGATGTCAGTTGTTTTTACCACTGAGTAGTACTCCATTGTGTAAATATACCACATTTTCTTTATCCATTCTTCAGTTGAGGGGCATCTAGGCTGTTTCCAAGATCTGGCTATTACAAAAAATATTGCTATGAACATTTGCTATGCAAATGTCCTTGTGGTGTGAATGTGCCTCCTTCGGGAATATGCCCCACAGTGGTATTGCAGGGTCTTGAGGTAGGTTGATCCCTGATTTTCTGAGAAATCATCATACTGATTTCCACAGCAGCTGTACAAGTTTACAATCCCATCAGCAATGGAGGAGTGCTCCCCTTTCTTCACATCCTGTCCAGCATAAGCTGTCTGTAGTTGGTGTTTTTGATTTTAGCCATTCTGATGGGTGTAAGATGGATCTCAGAGTAGTTTTGATTTGCATTTCCCTGATGATTAAGGATGTTGAGCATTTCCTTAAGTGTCTTTCCACCATTTGAGATTGTTCTATTGGAAATTCTCTATTTAGATCTGTACCCCAATTTTAAATTGATTATTTTGTTGGTTGATTTCTAGTTTCTTGAGTTCTTAGTATATTTTGGAGATTAGCCCTCTGTCAGTTGGGTTGGTGAAGATCTTTTCCCATTCTGTAGGGAGCCTTTTTGTCTTATTGACCATGTTCTTTGCTTTACAGAAGATTTTCAGTTTCAGGAGGTTCCATTTATTAATTGTTGCTCTCAGAGTCTGTGCTACTGATATTCTATTTAGGAATTGGTCTCATGTGCCTATGCATTCAAGTGTATTTCCCACTTTCTCTTCTATGAGGTTCAGTGTGGATGGATTTATATTGAGGTATTTGATCCATTTGGACTTGAGTTTTGTGCATGGAGATAGATAATGGATGTATTTGCATTCTTCTACATGTTGACAGCCAGTTATACCAGCACCATTTATTGAATATATTTTCTTTTTCCATTTTATATTTTTAGCTTCTTTGTCAAAAAAATAGGTGTTCATAGATGTGGGGGTTGATATTGAGATCTTCAATTTGATTCCATTGGTCCACCTGTCTGTTTTTATGCCAATACCAAGCTTTTTTCATTACTATAGCTCTATAGGAAAGCTTGAAGTCAAGGATAGTGATGCCTCCAGATGATCCTTTGCTGTACAGGGTTGTTTTGGCTGTCCTGGGTTTTTTGTTTTTCTAGATGAAGATGAGTATTGCTCTTTCAATGTCTCTGATGAATTGTGCTGGGATTTTGATGGGAATTGCATTGAATCCATAGGTTACTTTTGGCAGGATTGCCATTTGTACTATGCTGATTCTACCTATCCAAGAGCATGGGAGATTTTTCTTTTTTCTGGTATCTTGTTAATTTTTTTTCTTTAAAGACTTTAAGTTCGCTGGGTGTTGGTGGCTCACGCCTTTAATCCCAGCACTTGGGAGGCAGAGGCAGGCGGTTCTCTGTGAGTTCGAGGCCAGCCTGGTCTCTAGAGTGCCTGGATAGGCTCCAAAGCTACACAGAGAAACCCTGCCTCGAAAAAAACAAAAACAAAAACAAAAACAAACAAACAAACAAAAGACTTGAAGTTCTTGTCATACAGGTGTTTCATTTGTTTGGTTAGAGTTACCCCAAGATATTTTATGCTCTTTGTGGCTATTTTGAAGGCTGATATTTCTCTGATTTCCTTCTCAGCCTGGTTGTCTTCTGTATATAGGAAGGCTACTGATTTTTTTTGAATTAATCTTGTACCCTGCTACATTACTGAAGGTGTATATCAGTTTCAGGAGTTCTCTGATAGAATTTTTGGGGGGTCACTTATGTATACTATCATATCATCAGCAAATAGTGACTGTTTGACATCTTCTTTTGGAATTTGTATCCCTTTGATCTCCCTTTGTTGTCTTATTGCTATAGCTAGAACTTCAAATACTATGTTGAATAGATATAAAGAGAGTGTCTTGTTCCTGATTTCAGTGGAATTTCTTTGAGTTTCTCTCCTTTTAGTTTGATATTGGCTGTTTGGTTACTGTATTTTGCCATATGTTTAGGTATGTTCTTTGTATCCCTATTCTCTCCAACACCTTTATCATGAAGGTGTGTTGTGTTGAATTTTGTCAAGGCATCTAGTGAGATGATCATGTGGGTTTTTTTCTTCCAGTTTGTTTATATTTGGGGTTATATTGACAGATTTTCATATGTTGAACCATCCCTGCATCTCTGGAATGAATTGTACTTGGTCATGGTAAATGATTTTTCTGATGTGTTCTTGAATTTGGTTTGCCAGTATTTTATTGAGTATTTTTGCATCTATGTTCATGAGAGAAATTGGTCAGTAATTCTCTTTCTTAGTTGTGTCTTTTGTGTGATTTCGGTATCAATTTAATTGTAGCCTTGTAAAAAGAGTTTGGCAATGTTCCTTCTTTGTGTGGAATAATTTGAGGAGTATTGGTATTAGCTCTTTTTTGAATTTCTGATAGAATTCTGCACTGAATCCATCTGGGCCTGAGCTTTTTTTTGGTTGGGAAACTATTGATAACTGTTTCTATTTCCTTAGGCATTATAGGTGTATTTAATTTGTTTATTTATTCTTTATTTAATTTTGGTATGTGGTACTTATCTAAAAAATTGTCTGTCTCTTTAATGTTTCTAATTTTGAGGAGTACAGGTTTTTAAAGTATGACTTGATGATTCTCTGGATTTCCTCAGTGTCTGTTGTTATGTCCCCTTTTTCATTTCTGATTTTGTTAATTTGGATATTCTCTCTCTCTGCCTTTTGGTTAGTTTGGAGAAAGATTTATCTATTTTGTTGAATTTCTCAAAGAACCAACTATTTGTCTCACTGATTCTTTGCATCATTTTCTTTGTTTCTATTTTATTGATTTCAGCGCTCAATTTGACTACTTCTTGCCGTCTACTCCTTCTGGATGAGTTTGCTTCTTTTTGTTCTAGAGCTTTCAGTTGTTCTGTTAATTCACTAGTGTGCATTTTTTTTTCAGCTTCTTTGTATATGCATTTAGTACTATGAACTTTCCTCTTAGCACTGCTTTCATTGTGTCCCATAAGTTTGGGTATGTTGTGAGGTCATTTTTGTTAAATTTTATGAAGTCTTATTTCTTCCTTAACCCAGTGGTGGTTCAGTTGATCATTGTTCAGTTTCCATGTGTTTGGGGGCTTTCTGAAATTAATGTTACAGTTGAATTCTAACTTTAAGCTGTTGTTATCTAATAGAGTACAGGAGTTCATTCCAATTTTTCTCATATCTGTTGAGGTTTGCTTTGTTACTGAGTATATGGTCGAATTTTGAGAAGGTTCCTTGCAGTGCTGAAAAGAAAGTATGTATTTTTTGTGTTTGAGTGTAATGTTCTATAGATGTCTGTTAAGTCCATTTGAAGAACTAACCTCTGTTAGTTCCCTTATGTCTCTGTTAAGCTTCTGTCTGGTAGATCTGGTGAGAGTGGGGTATTGAAGTCTCCCACTATTAGTATGTTTTGGGATTCTAATCTACACTATGAGTATTACTAACATTGTGTACCAAGTCTCTTTACACTAGTGAAAAAACTGCTAATTATCTCAAATGAGTGTGTGTCGAGGACATTTTTCCCAAGTGGATACAAAATGGAGGTCATGTCATGGTTAGCACATGGAAAAGAAAAGATTCCCACATAAAAAGAAGGCTGTCTGTTGCTTTGGGGAAGAATCCTTGCTGACTGCCTGTGAGCTGTTTGCCTGCCCAAGCACTAGCATATCTCAGATGTTGTGTGATGATATTACGTTCTAAACAGTATAAGGATTATAAAAGTTCTCCATCTCATCATTTTAATTTAAGGTATTTTGAGAGAAATGCATTAGCATTATTGAGGCAGGGAACACAAACCTCAGAAACTATTTGGATTTCAAAGTCACAGATGTCTTCCTAGGATGGAGGTAGCCTCCCTTGTCAAGGCTTGTCAAGTACCTTGTCAGGGTACTTAGAAAGGAAAGCATGGGTTGTGATTGCTGTTGGAGCATCAATCTGTGAGTCTGCCACCCTTCCAAAATGGACAACACAGCTGCCCAAAATTAGATCAACTTTGCCCATCCCAAGAGTGCCAATTATGGGACAAAGTGACAGGAAACTGAAAGGAGATTTACCATTTATCTTCCACTGGAGTTAGCATTTTCATCTTCAAAAGAAAATTAGTGACAAAGCAGTAATAACAAAACTACAGAGCCCTGCAATCCCCAAATACACAAAATTAGTCTTCAGCTATGTGACTGTAAGTGAGATGTGTTTGGACTCTGAAGGAGATTTATCTTCTTACTATGTTGAATTCACCCCAAAATCTACTTTCCTGACATCTGCTGAGTACTAATGCTGATGGCTTTCCCCTCCCAAATCTTAGGAATTTGAATTCTGCTAGTGAAATCCTTCAGGCATGTTCATTTGGCTCAGCGATTTTCTCATCTCAAATTCTCACTAGATGACACTGTTTTATCATCGAAACTCTCCAGTGGTTTCCTTCTCCATAAGAAATGATTTAGTTGTGTTGCTGAGGATTTTTTTTGAAAGTTCAAATTGTGCCAAATTTGAAATGAAAAATGGTAGTCTTTCAGACCCTAAGAGAAAACGATTTTAGTGTATTTGTCTGCAATGTGTGACATGCTGTGGGCCTTTTCTCCCACTCTTAAGGGTAATAGTCACAGTAATAACTGTTAAGTCCTACAACTGTTTTTATATCAGGAACTACTCTAATAGTTTTCACAGTAAGTTTAAAATTCAGATCAATTTATTCATTAACTATTTTAAATAAACCTAGTACACAATAGGTTTCAAAAATAGTCTAACAACATTATATAAATTAAATGACAAGGTAGTTAATACTTAGGCATGTTGTTGGATTGGTATCATCAGCTCCCTTCTGTGAGGTCCAAAGTGTACCCAGTTTACTCCCCAAAAGGCAGTCCCATTTAATTAGTCCAAAATTTAGTCTAGGCCTAGCTCAAGCTGGACTACAGAAGAATTGCTGGTGTTAGATAAAAGCCAGAATTCCCCCAGGAAATTGTGAAATGAGTTCCTGTCAAAAGCAATCATTTCCCTTGCTTGCCATTGCCATATATCTCTAGTTACATTTTCAAAGCCCATGCTGTCCTACAGTCTCCCACTCATCCCTCTATACAACCTCAGTGCCCATGAGATCTTGGCCCTTCTCACCTCCTCCTCCTCGTAACTAAACTCCCAGGCCTGCTCCCTCCCCACAGCTACTTGTCCTCTTTATAACACCCATGGTTTTTTTCTCAGCCCACTTCCCTGGCCTTGGCCATTGTTCAGGCTGCCTCTTTTTCTTTCTTTCCTGGACTCTTCCGGATGGCTCTGGATATTTTCTCTCTCTTATACACAATAAAAACCTCCCCTTTAACCACAGAGCATCCATCCATTTCAATGGTTTATTTAGCACACCCTTGCATATACCTTCAAAGGTCAATAACTTGTAATAGGCCAATATCACTTATTCCTATTTGTTTCTCACCTAAGTCAATTAGCCATTTATACCTTTTAAGTTTAATCATAACTGTAAAATCAAAATCTATATCAGGGACACATGTATGTCAAGAGGTGACATCAGACTGCCTACCTTCAGATCTAGCTGTGTCATTTCCTGCATATTGGTCTTAGGAAAGTTATTTCCCCTTCTCAAGTCTATTCATGAAGGTCTCTTAAGGAGTCACTGAATGTACCGGGCAATACAGTGTTGTCATTTCCAAAGTTCATGCTTGAGAAATGCAGAATCAAATTACAAAAATTCCAGAGAATTATAGTGTTTTCAGTGAATTTACTACCGGTTTATCCTAGGTTCCCTTCACATCTCTCCTTGGCTGCTAGCAGCCTCACTTAATTCTCTAATCAAAACATCTGGAGCACAGGACACGATCATGATTACTTGGAATACTGTCCCAGACAGGATTTAGTACAGGTGAAAATAAACTCATTTGATGGCAAAGATGCATTTCTGGGAATGTATTTAAACATTTGTGAACCTCTACTGCAATTGATTCACTTAGTTTTAGCAGAGTTAGTTTATATCATGATGATACCTCTAACAGAAAATCAAATCATTTTACTTGAATATAATTAAAAACAGGCATTCTCCTTCTACAAGACATGGGGTGGATAATAGTTGGTTACACTGTCAAGATGTTAACTTATTCTCCTAACAAAATCTCTTTCCCTTCCCTCTCTCAACAAACCTCCCAAATTCCTACTTTGTTCTCAGAAAATGCTAATACTTCCTAAGTTACTCTTCTTAAGGTAAGTGCTCTGCCTTCCGGCCTTAGCTAGGCTTCTAAAGTTTAAATTGCATCCTTTTAAAGCAGAAGCTTGTAATTTTTTTCCTTCCTTGTCTGTGTAACTTAGAATGAAGTTATAGGATCAATATCTTCCTGTTTAGCTCCTTTCCCCATTCTTTCTATATTTAAAAATATAATCTGCTTCTTGAAGCTCAGCTCCCTCTACTTTGTCATTTAAAAATTCAGGCATCTGATTAATTCTGCCATAAGTGTAAAAATGTACACACAGAGATAATAACATTCAACATTTAGCTTAACTGAGCCTAAGCTCCAATGTCCCTCTACTTTACCCTATCTCACTTTCCCCTCTCAGATGCTTGGACTCCTTAGAACCTGTCCCTATCCTAACCCACACCAGCCACCATTTACCTTTCTCTTATCTTAAGTTTTTGGCATATAGTCTTCTATCACATTCCATCGTTGTAGAAGGACATTCCTCTATGACACTTTGTACCACTGATTCTTCTACTTGTTTCTTTTCAAATATTTCATTTATTATGACTCATTTATTATGCAATTTGCTAGGGTGAGTTTCATCATTACAATCAGTGCCCACTTTCTTCTGTCTCCCATTAGATAGTGAACAAGTGTCTCACCTATCTGAGACAAGTGTTTCATGTATGCATTGCCCCTCTTTCCCAATAACCTCTCTCTGGATCAGCTCAGTACTCACCCCCTACCCACCTCCCATTTGTTCAGTATCATTTCTATTAGTAAAGAAATGCTAAAGTCTTTTAAAGTTTCAGTATTTGCTGTGCCTATATCAGACCAATATCCTGAAGACTGCACCATGAACCTGCCATGAATAGGATAATAAGAATATAAAAAATATTGTTAACCACCTGCATTATTTTAAAGGAGTAAAAGCTAGACATTAGTAGGCACCAGGGAAGCATTATTCATCACAGGGCCTCTTCCTGCATCAGTGAAGTATCCATATCTCTCAAAGGAATGAAACAAATATCTTCAAGTGACAGTCTACTTCATTGCACATGCATGATATATAGATATAATAAATGGTATGCCAGGAGGCTTCTTTAATTGCCTTTGAAAGCTAGAATTAAGGAGTTAAGATAAAGTACTAAAACAAGATTTCATTTTCTTTCTATTTAGCCTTCAGTTCTTTTGAAATTGAACACTTTATAAATGTATTTCTTTTCAAATAGAAAATGGTAAAATATACTTTTTAAAAGGACACCTTTTTGGCCAGGTGTTGGTGGTGCACACCTTTAATTCCCAGTACTAGGGAGGCAGAGGCAGGCGGATCTCTGTGAGTTCGAGGCCAGCCTGGTTTCCAGAGCAAGTGCCAGGATAGGCTCCAAAACTACACAGAGAAACCGTGTCTCGAAAAAACAAAACAAAACAAAACAACAAACAAACAAAACAAAAAACAAAAAAAGGACACCTTTTTGTTATTGGTAAGGGTTATATGTTGCTTGTCCAAAATATTTTAGTGACAGAGGTATTTATCAATAATGACTCAGTTTTAAATTTTTCTTTTAGTTCCTTTCGCAATGAGTAATAATTTGTTATTTTTTACTCTTTCCTTGTATTTCAGCAAGCTTACCAACAAGAAAACCTGAGAATCACGTTATAAATTTTTGTTTAATCTAACAATGTAAGTCATCATTCTCAATGATCTTCCTGAAAGATCTGAAAGGTTTCTTGTGACTAATCAAACTGAGACAAGTTCCTTTGATGGATGAGTTTTCCAAGGGATTAATCAACAGAGTGTGAAGTGGGCTTTCCAATTCTGTCTTGCTTTCAAGTTAAATTTGTGTCTTCAAAGCCCTGTTTATTTTCCTCTGGCTTCCCAAGTTAGCTAATATCTGTTCTTTCACTCTGAAGTGCACCTCAGTCACTTACATATACTCACTGTACCTTCATGTTTGATCTTCTAGACTCCAGATGTGAACTCTTTCTCAGTTTTCTAGCTTTCTTTAAAATCATCAGCAAGACAAAACGGCAGCCCACAGACTGGGAAAAGATATTCACTACCCCCACATCTGACAGAGGGCTGATCTCCAAAATACACAAAGAACTCAAGAAGCTAGTCCCCCAAACACCAAACAACCCAATTAAAAAGTGAGGTACAGAATTAAATAGACAATTCTCAATAGAAGAATCTAAAACGGCTGAAAGACACCTGAGAAAGTGTTCAACATCCTTAGTCATCAGGGAAATGCAAATTAAAAACTTTGAGATACCATCTTACTCCTGTCAGAATGGCTAAAATCAAAAATACCAATGACAGTTTGTGCTGGAGAGGATGCGGAGAAAGAGGAACACTCCTCCACTGCTGGTGGGAGTGCCAACTTATACAGCCACTTTGGAAATCAGTATGGCGACTCCTCAAGAAAATGGGAATGAGTCTACCACAAGATCCAGCAATTCCACTCCTAGGCATATACCCAAAAGAAGCACATTCATATAACAAGGACATCTGTTCAACCATGTTCATAGCAGCATTATTTGTAATAGCCAGAAACTGGAAGCAGCCTAGATGCCCCTCAACTGAAGAATGGATAGAGAAATTGTGGTACATTTACACAATGGAGTACTACTCAGCAGAAAAAAACAATGGAATCTTGAAATTTGCAGGAAAATGGATGGAACTCCAAGAAACCATTCTGAGCAAGGTAACCCAATCACAAAAAGACAAACATGATATGTACTCACTCATATGTGGACTTGCTTTATGATACATAGTAGTGACCATGTTTTATCAGAGCTGTTTTTAATGATGCTGCTCAGAATGGTTTCCTCCCAGATGATGACTGAGAAACTAATTAAAAAAAATGGTTCCAAGTACCACAAGAGTAACAGAACTGTGCTGTTTTCTGGGATTCTGTTTTTTTATTTTTGTTGTTGTTGTTGTTTGTTTGTTTGTTTTTTAAAAATGGAGTTTCCTGCATGTCTCTACAATTTTGTTCAAAGGACTACAGAACCTGGAAAAGCTGTTGCTGCTATTGATGCATAACATATTGCCATTATTGCTCTTTTTATATAAATATATATATGCTAATTGAAACTCAAATATGTGATGAATCCAAGGTGTTTCAGTGAGTGCTCACCTATGCATACAAATTTGATTTCATCTTTAGTAAGTAGTAAAGTTGTATGCTTGCCAAAAAAAAAAGTGACACACTGGAAGACAAAGGTCACACAATTTCAATTTTATGTGTAACCTAGAAATGATGAACTTATGGGAACAGAGAGCAGAATTGTGGCTATTGGGCTTCAATGTGGGACTTTTAACAATGGGGAAACGATTGGTTTAAGGATATAAAACTGCAGTTGGACAAGAGGCATGGACTCTGTGAAGTCTTGAGGTCTACTGAGAGCATGATAAATATGGTTGATAACAATATGCTATATTTTAAAAGTTGTGAGATAGTATACTTTAAGTGTTCTCAAAACAAAAATGATGAATATGTGTGATATAACATGTTAATTGGTTTAATTTAGCCATGCCATTGTAAGCATACTGTATTCTCTATCATAATTGTGCATAACTTTATTTATGAACTAAATAAATGAATGGGAAAAAAGAAAAAAAGAAATAGCATACATCAAATATTTATTACCAAAAGAATAGCATGTATGAAAGAGACAGCCCAACATGATTTTAAGAACATGCCTATAACTTAGACATGTAGTAATCACACTTTATTATCAGTATAGTGACTTCTTTAGAATAAAAAAAGAAAAGTAGGCATTTAATAATATTTTCTTGGTTTAAAAATACATAAAGCAATATTAATTATTAATATTAGCTTATTAATATTTTATTTACTTTAAATAATAAATACAGTGTCTAGTATGTTCCATATTCTTCATTAAACAGGAGAGAATTCATGCTTCAGGAGAGAATTCATGCTTGTTTTTGTAACCTTGGCAAAAGCCTATGGTTGGAGAGATCACAGGCCACAGATAAGAATCTATTATTATTGTTTTCTAAATGGTCATGTTGTCAAATTGCTTATTAAATATTGATCTGTAAAAAAAGTCTGTCTATCTGTCTCTCTGTCTCTCTTGTCTCTCACTCAGTCTCTGTCTCTCTGTCTCTCTCTGTCTCTGTCTCTGTCTCTCTCTGTCTCTCTGTCTCTCACTCTCTCTCTCTGTGTGTGTGTGTGTGTGTGTGAGAGAGAGAGAGAGAGAGAGAGAGAGAGAGAGAGAGAGAGAGAGAGAGAGAGAGAGAGACCTGTGAGTGGATACTGCTGGAGGTCAGAAGAGCCTGTCAGATGCCCTGGATATGGAGGTATATGTGGCCCTGAGTGGCCTGACATGGATGCTAGGAACCCAATTGGATGCCTAGAAGAGCAGCAGGAACTCTCAAGCTGACCCTCTCTCCAGCCCCAGTGCATTTTGATACAGACTTGCTATTCTTTGATTTCCTTTTCCTTGTAAGTGAGTAATCTAGTTCTATTTTAAAAACAGACTAAACTGAGTCCTTGTGTTGTCTTAGATATTAGATGTGGTGAGTTTTGAGGTGCTTGTTTATTTTTCAATGAAGTAGAAACGTTTCTGGTGCAAAAAAAAAAAATATTACGCTGGTTATAAGTTGAACCAAAATGAATTAATCTACTGAAATTAAATTAGCTATTTACTCTGAAGAAGGAAGCTTCACCGAAGCATCTGAGAATTTCAGAGTGTCTCACTAGCTTCAATTTACAAAGTTGACATAGATAGGTACAATGCCACAGGACATTTAAACCACCCAGTGATCTGTATTCACCCTTTTCATTGTCAAATATCATAGTACTGTTAATTCTGTTAATTACCCTGCTCTACTCTTTTTTATAACATTTATATCATGATAGTAATTCAGACATTGGCAGAACAAATGTTTACCTAATTAACATGTTGGAACACTATGTTTTAATAATGACTTTATAAAAATCAGAGTAAGTTGGAATTCATTCAAAAAAGAACTTTTCAGATGGTGTACTTGTTTTTAAGATGTGTTTGTAAAGGTTTATAGATTTTCTTTTTTTAGTTTACTTACCTTGTGCTTTTCATATTGTTTGTTTTATTTTAATATAGTAAAATCAACAAAATATCTATTACTATTAGGCAATGCGCAATAAAAATAGGATAGTGAGATTTATTTCATAAAGTTATTGTTAATAACAAGTATGGACAAAAAATACTGCTAAGAGGATAGGCAATGGTATCAAAATCCTTAAAGAATAAATGCAAGCTAATTTATGCTTCTATTTCAGGATTATTACATTTGAAAAGTAATACAAATTTAAACTATAAGACAAAGGTCTGGAGACCTGGCTCATCTGGTTCTTTGAATCTACATCATAGAGTCAAAACTGCCTGTAACACATAGTATTGATGTGTTTTCATCATCTCTGTGATGGTCCACGGTTGTGCATCATTGTAGCTGCGTCCATTTACCTCCTTCCACATGATTTTGAAGCAGACAAGTAGTCAATTTGTATTTTGTTGTTTCTGTGGTAATGGATTGGACTTTCAGTTCCTATATAGTGAGACTTTAATTAAAGAATTATTAGCTATGTTTCAAAAATAGAAAAATGAAAGATTATTTGCTCAAAAGAATTTTATCACGATTACTCACCAAAAGAGGAAGCTATACCTGGTTTAAAAACTTAAGCTGTCAATCACTATTCATTCTTTCATGTGTTTGTTTAATCCTTTATGCATGCTTGTGTAACAATTATAGAATAATTGTTGTATGAGACCCAATGATTATGAAAGAACACTGGGCTTCAACAGGAAATAAGACAAATATTTGCTCTATTGAAGCTTGAATTCTAGAGCACAAAAACAGCAATAAACAGATAAATTAATTTGACATGTGTTAATGGTTAATGCAAAGGAGAAGAATAAACCATGGTACAGGCTGAATAGTAGCTGGGAGTAAGGAGGAATGCTAATGAATAGAGTAATTAGGGAAGTGCATGGGAATGGGCAATACTCATGAAACAGGATGGCGAGAATAGTAGGCTGATGGAGGCCTGCTATGACACAGGTTAGCGAGGGATGGGTATGACGATAAGAATGCTTATAGCAGATGCTCCTGAAGGGTTAGTCTGTGAAACCAGACCCTAAGAAATCAAAAGGAAGGAGATATGAGTGTGTCTGGGAGAACACTCTAAGTTGAGGAAACAGTGTTGAAACACTGAGGATGAAGGGCCCTGTCCTTGGGACGCCTGGCTAACAAAGGAGTCAGTTGGCTGAACCAGAGTGAGGAGTGGAAACCGAGGGAGGCAGGGCCCAGGTCACCTCACCTTTCCTCATATACAAGACTGAAGAAAGGGCTACAAAGATGTAAGTGTCCTGGCAGTTTGTTAATTTTCACATTATTTTCTTCTTTCCTCAGTGACCATTTTAAGAAAGACCACTTCCAGAGGCTGCATCTGAGGTCTGCTGCATTATTAATAAGCTTCCTGGCACATTCAAATGGGTTAATGATGGTCTGAAAATGATGTTAGCTGACAGTTATACTATCTAAGAGTGTGCCACCAGTGAGACTGTCTGATATTTGAACAATCTCAAATTGTTTTTATTTAGTTACAGCTAGCCAATAAATCAATGTGTTCAATAACAGAAAGTTACCTATCAAATCATTCTGTACTTCAGTAGTTGCCATAATTACCAATACAAATATAAGAAAACCTATACAAGTAATCTTTCAAAGATTTTCTCAGGGTCTAAGATTAGGCAGTTAAAAGAAATTTCTATTCTTCCAGAGGACTTCATTTTATTTCCAAGCACCCACATTGGGTGAACCACATATGTAACTCTAGCTTCAGAGAATATGACTGCCGATTCTACCATCTATGGGCAATGTATTCACATGTGTGCTCACACACACACACACACACACACACACACACACACACACACACACACACACACACAAAATAAAAATAAATCTTTGAAAATTCTTTCTGAAATATTTAACTATTTTCTAGAGGACCGAGTGATATAAAATTTTATCATGTTACATATGCTAAATACTTCTGTGATTTAATTACTGTATTTTTATCATAAACATTCAGTGGTTTTCTAATAGCACTACTACAAAAATGCTTCTGGCAAAAGCAGTAAAATTAAGTACCACTAATTCTTTACTACAATGGAATGTATTTATTCAGCTAAGAATCATAAAATCTTTGCTGTTTCTTCTCAGCATGAATGAATCTAGTTTTCTAAGCTCATCATCTAAATAATTTCAAAATGGTTAACACATCTAAGCAATATTTAAAATGGCATATGAATTTTTGATGAAAATTTTAAGTTACTTAAAACAGTATATATTGTTTCCTTTTCACTGTAACAAAGACTTAGTGTGTTTTCACTGAAAGCACAGGGAAGTTAGTTTCTGGGAACATGTTGGGTAAGAATCTAATTGGCTTGGCTTTGTTTAATTTTCTATTTGATTTTAAACAGTAGGCTTAATGAACTGCTTAACACCCTCTTTGGGGAAGTAACTCTGGTGGCCAGACTTCCGAGTTAACTGAATCAAAAATTTACACCAAAACTCTATTTTCTTTCATTATGTTTATTTACTTACTAGCTAACTAACTTACTTACTTATTTAATTACTTAATGTGTTGTGTGTATGTATGAATATGAGAGAGACCATTTGTAGAGATCAGAGGACAAATTTTGGGAACCAGTTATCCTTTTCCACCCTGTGGGTTGTCCAGTGGATTGAACACAGGCCAGCAGGTTTTCCAGTAATTGTCTTTAGCCACTGAACCACATACCGGCCCTCAAATTATATTTCCATATTTATCTATTTCTTTCATTTGAAAAATTGTCAGAATGATTTTAGATAGGGGACAGCATTAACTTTGTCCTTGTTGCTATGAGAAATACCTGAGAATAATAAGGAAGAAGCAGTTATTTTGGCTTATGGTTCCTGAAGTTTCTATTTGTTAGTTTCTGGGCCATGGTGAGGGAAACGTATCACAGGGGAAAGGTACTGGGGAGAAAAGGTATACACCCCATGGCAGTCAAGAAGCAAAGAAAGGAAATGGGATGGGGAAAGAGCCATGGGTGAGGCATCACCTTCAGTGGCATGTCTCAGTCATTTCTTTCTTCCAGTCTGCTTCTATCTTCTAACCCATCCATCACTCCCAATAATATCAACATAGTATAATTTCTTCAATAGATTAATCTATTTAGGAATTCAGAACACTCAGGATACAATCACTTCCCCCAAACCTCACCTCTGAATACTGCTTGCATGGAAATCATACCTTGAATACACAGCTTCTTATGGGGAATGCTTCATACCTAAACCACACAGGTAGAGTAAAGTTTACCCACATAGTTTGTATCATCATTATTGTTTGGGTTTTTAGGCAGCTTTTGTTTAAAGTCAATGGGTTCAAGATCTTTGACTGTGTATATAAAACTGCTCCCAAATGGTGTCAATAAATGATGAAGTTCCTGAAATCTGGCTTTGTTGTTGAGAGAAAAAATAGGTGGCTCAGTGGCATAGAACCAAAGGTTTAAAATTAAGAAAGAAAAGAGAAGAAGAAGGAAAATGTGTGCATAAATGCAGAGTGCCAACATTGGATTGGATTTTAGGGTAGCACTTTGTGTGGAATTTTAAAGGAAACATCTAGGATGGTGGGATAGCTATCTAATCAGGAATCATTTTTAAATTTTATTTGCTTATGGAATTTGATGCTAGAAGAAAATTTTCAGTCTGGTTAAAGAATACTTTCAAAAAGGAGAACATTAGTCATGTGCAGCTCTCATGAAAGTATTCGTATTCTTGTGAGCAGACATGCTCAGTCTTTGGGGAATGTTGGAATACATGCGAGTATAACAGATGAGTAAAGATGGTGGACAAGACACATTAGTTATCCTCCTGAACATTATTTTCAAATCTTCAGGAGAGAGGACCCTGGGGAGAAGTGTTGCAATATCTTGTTTGTACAAATAGAGTGTCTGAAGATCAGAGGGAAGAGCTTAGACTTAGCTAAGCATAGAAATCTGGAGGTCTGTACAGACAGACAGGAAGTGAGATGGCTGGGTGGAGAAAGGAATATAGGCAGGAGGAAACAGGAACTCAGTCTCTTTCCACTGGGAAGCTAGTGAGGTAAAGGTGGCGTTGGCTTTCTCCTTCTTCTCTCTAATCTCTCAACATTTTCCCCTATGTCTGGCTCTGGGCATTTATTATTAAGACCTATGTGTAACAGAGAACCACCAATTTATTTAGAGTAGGGGAAAATGACAGCAATCTATAATTTGTAGAAGGAGCTATAGATAGCTACCCTTTCATATAAATAGCCTTGTAATGAAATATCAATTTAATGATATTATTAGAACTGTAAATGCTACAGAATGCAACAGTAGAGTAAACAGTAGGTAGATGAACAAGGGAGATCTGAGGATTGCTGGTATTGTTCAACTTTGTGATGAAGATAAACTTTGTAATATTGACATCTTTCTATAATCTCACTGTATTTGTAGTTTTTGTCCCATTCTCCCTTAGGTTTCATTTAGGTGCTTGTTCAATGGAAAGACTGTTGTGTAACTCAAGGGTATCTGTCAGTCATTAGGTGACACTATCCCTGGTGAGGAGTGATAGGAAGAACTCCTTGGAAGTCCCTGGAAAGAGAATACTGAGCATTGCATGGCAGCACCCAGTGTTTTTCATATCTTGGCCAGCCTGCTCTTAGGTCTGAGCCTATGTTTATTTCCTCTTTCAATGAATCCCATTTCTCTCCTTGCTACTTCATCTTGTTTTGATTTGTTTCCAGGAGAGCATAAGAACTGGGATACACACCCTAAATCTGGTTTGTGTCCCTAGAAACTTCAAGGACATTGATAGCACTGAAGAAAATAAATGCAGATGAACAGTCTGGAGTTTCTGCTTTGATCTAAGATAGCTGCACAGGGGTTACATATATCTAAAACATATTCTTTAAAAAGGAGAAAATATATAAAATTATATCCCTTTTGTGCTGATGGGGATGGGAGGTGGCAGTCTCTAAGAGTTGGGGATCAAATGATTTCTCTTTTTGTACTGTTTCTAGACTACAGCAGAATCAAGTGAGCCCATGTGCCCCTGTGTTAAAGAGATCGATCTAGAGGATGGGGAAGCTGAGTAATCTGGAGTGCGCAGGGCACCACCATGATGCAAATTTATGAAAATTATTAATATGTACAAAAATGAGAGAAAATCTTCATGTAAAATATCTTTAAAGTGATGAAACAAAAGATACATCAAACACCATGTTGTCAGCTTAAAATCCATTAACTAGAATAAACTATGTTTTGAAAATGAAGTGGAAAGCAGACACATGGAAACCAAATGAATTCAACAACAGACTTACAGTACAAGAATGCAAAAAAAAAAAATCCTTCAAGCAGATAATATGTGGCATCAGGTGGAACTAAAGAAGCGATGATGACCAGAAATGTGAAAAAGAGAGGTAATAAAAAAATCCTTTGCTTTCACTATTCAAACCTTATCAAAAAGCCAATAGAACTTTGGCTTTTAAGTTTGTTGGCGAGTGTAGAAAACACTTTTCTAGAAATGGAAAATTCTGACCCTGAATCATCCAAGAAAAAGAACCTATGGAGGTCTCCCAGGATCCATTAAGTGAATTACTTAAAATAAGATAACACCATGGTAATCAGGATGATGTTAGTTAGCAGGCTGTTTCTAGACCTAAAGCTCTTAAAGTTAAAAACTGAAATAGATTTCATCCCCCCTTCTTCAGCTAAGGGTGAGACTTCATTAACCACCTCTGCAATCCATGCTGAGATTTTGCCAGGGTTGAGCTTGCACAGGTTTTGTGCATGCTGTCACAACTGCTTTGAATCCTTATATTCGACAGCCCAGCTGTATCCAGAAAACAGGCTTCCTTGAGGTCATCCACTAGCCTAGCTCTTATACTCCTTGAAACCCTTCTTCTACAAAGATCCTTGAGCCTTGGGAGGAGAGAGTAAAGCACATATGTTTTCTTTAGGTCTGAACATTCTACAGTCCCTTTTTTCTGAACCCCAACCAGTTGTGGGTTTCTATTAATCACCATCTACTGCAAATACAAGTTGCTCCGATGGGGATTGAGAGATGCATTGATCAATGGGTATAAGGATAAACTCTTAAGAGTACCTTTAATGCCATGTCCATTTAGCAGAGTAATCGTAGTAGGTTTTCCCGTTGTCTAACCACAGGCTCTTGGCCCAATAGTGGTGCCAGGTATGGATTTCATCTTGTAGAGAAAGACAAATCTAATCAGAAGTGGCTGGTTACTTCCATGACATTTATGTGTATTAACAAAGCATGGATTTTCATTTTGAGGTGAAATAACCCCATAAAAGAAATTTTATGTAACCATGTTCACAGACACATACCCTTAACTACCCAAGTCTTAAGGAAAACTTTATTGAATACGAACTTCAAATTTGGGAGATTATTCATCTGGTTTTATTTTTAGTCTCACAGCATCTTCAATTTTATTGCATGGCAGAGCTAAGTTGCATCGATTCATTATGGATTAGAACAATCTAAAATGTCAGATAGCAGGGATGTATTATGAATTGGCAAGAATTATTTCCTAGCAATCAATTGTGCCTGTTAAAATTTAATAATAATTAAATGGAGTCCTGAACTGGTAGGATCTGTGTTCTTGGCAAAAATAAATAGTCCTGAACTTCATGGCTTAAATATTTCTCTTGAGATATGCCTTCAAAATTTCTAGCTATCAGAAAATAAATGAAATGAAAGTACAAGTCTCAAATTCAGAGGACAGAGACTCCCATTTGTGATATTTTCCAAAATGGATTTTCAGCTGTTTTGGTGAAGGTAATTGATCATCACCTGCTATTTTCATTTTAATATAAAACCCAAGCCAAGGCATTAAAGCTTCAGAGCAGTTGTCAAGGGAGGCAATGGGGAGAGTTCAAGTGGCCTACATCAGAGGCCACTTGAATGAAGCCTACATCGGAGATCAAGGAATTGATGCATGTAGTCAACTGTGCCTAAACTTCATTTGATTCAGAAACCGTGAGGCAAAGACATATAGACAACTGTAGGACCAGTTTATCAATTGCTGTTCCCAAGTGGGGAGATAAGCACCATGCAGGAACAGAACCAGGGTGGCCAGGGTGTCAAAGGCCTGAAGAAGACACCAGGGACCAGTGTTGTGGCTTCTGAGAGAAATGAGGAGAGGAGAGGAAGACAAGATTGAGGCAGGTTAGGGTAGGATAGCTTTTGTGCTCTCAGAGCTATGAGATGTAGGGGTACCTCTGCCATGCATATTTGGCTGTGGAGTACTTCAGTGTGGGAAGATAATCAGGGAATTTGCAGGTTTCGATAGGAAAGGAACATTGTCCATAGCTGTTAAGTGTCTCTGAGCTACAGTTGATCCTGAGACAGGTGATCTCCAAACCGAGGAGCTTGCTCCCCATGGTAAGGACCAGGAATCAAAACATGAACTATAGAACCAAACTGAAGAAATGAACTGGAGAATTAAACAACAATAAAACGTTAAAAAAAAAACTCAGCAGAAAGAACAGACATTTCTCAAGCTCAGCTGGCTTTTCCTGAGTATCAATGAATCAGGTTATGACCACAGAAAAGATCGTCCTCCACAGATGACTTGGTGTCTGTCCACACTGGGGTAAAAGCTCCTGGAGTTTAACTTTATTGCTCTCTGCCCTAAGCTAATAACTGCCTTCTCAGTTAAGTAGGGTCAGAATCATTGTTCATTTACTCCACACATACATCTCTTCATGTTTATGCTAAAAATTAAAAATTAAAAAGTAAGTCACCTCTTCACCTAGTGTGAATCACATGCTACTTGAGTTACTTTCTCTCTGAATGATCTTAATCAGCCGGTGTGCTTCAAGGATGTATTGACCTCAGCATGGAAACCAGGATATGCGTTATGTTGGGGTAGGGGTTTCACCTTTGTTTCTACAGGAGAAAAGAAGCTTTGGATACCATCAAAGTGGATCAAGATCCGGTTTCAACAGGAGAAACCACTGGATGAAGAGAAATGATAGTAGGTCATTCACCAAAGTGTATCCAACGAGTTGTATGGAGACCCTCACAAAGGTAGGGGGAGAGTTTTGTTCTTGTCTTTACAGGAAAACCCATCTTCAAAAAGCAAAAAGACACCAAACTTGTAGATACCTAAAGAAGAGAGGATACACAGAAGAATCTGATGTATGGCAGAATACTTATACTAAACTCCTGTCTTCTGTTTCCCTGCTTCCCAGCACTATCGTAGTCCCTATTCACATAAAACTCAAACCTGGTTTGGAGCTGGACTTGGCCCTCCTTCTCCAAATTCAAACATGTTGTTTAAATAAAATTCAGAGTTTCTGTCTCATATCAAAAGGCCATTGGTGTAAAACAGAAGAAAACAAAACCTAGGACAATAATTGCCTTAATTCTGTATTCTCTAAAATCCTAATTTTCCTATTTCTTAATTTCATCTTTATTGTTACCTTTCCCTGTAAGTTTACCTATGGAAGTTAAACTTTCTGTGCTGATATTAATGCTTAAGTCCTCCACAGTGAACAACAAATTTCCTAACAGCAATCTTTAAACTCCAGAAAGAAGATGGGGCCTCACTTAATCAATTTCACTTGATGCTTCTGAACTAACAAACACCACCCTAAAACCTGTTTGGGACTATAATGCTGGAGACAACTCCAGACTTGCTAGCTGAAATGGTACACATACTTATTACACCCTGGCCAGAGCTTCAGATAAGAACTTCAGTCAAGTATCTCCCACCACAAAGAGGGTAGCTACAAATGTTATGGCTAGTCCTCTCGAGATTTTTTGTTGCTCTAATTTTTTTCCTACAGGATCCCATGGAGTCATCATCATCCCATTTTAACAGGAAGTAATCCTAAGAAAACAATGCCCCCTTTCCCTATTGTTGGCATTAAGAGTATTTTGGGTTTTTTCTTTCTTTTCTCTCATTGCTAAAAAGGAACAATTTACCTGCTTAGGGTTGTTTTTTAGTTGTTTAGGGTTGGGTATGGAAGGTGATGCCCACACTCGGGTACCTCTTTTAGATAAGTTTTAGGGTGTGGATGGATAGCTATGTATGGCTAAGATGGGATATAGGTAGATTAACATATTTTCTAGTGAACTAACTTTAGCAACTCTTAGCTATAGACAACTTAAATTGTTAGATTCTTGTATGTTGACTTTTTAGGGTCTTCTTTCTGTTTATGATGTTTTGCATACAAATACAAAAAACTATCTTGATGTATATGTATTTTGTATATTGATACAACTTAGTATATTTTATCATATTGCATTTTACAGTTCTACCTCTAGTCAAGACATTTCAGTTCTATCTCTGTTAGTGAGAATTATATATGTGTGTGTACAGTTACATTTTTTGAAGTCTTTGTCCTTGCTAAATGACTTTGGGAAGCTTCAGCCTTGTACAACTATGTTTCTGAGAATTACAGACTATTAATACCCATGTTTCTTATCTATGAGATTAGTCAGAGGTAGATATTTGATCTTCAAACACTTCATAGACCTGCAGAATATGACATTTAAATGTTTTAATACTAGTACTTTGTTGACATGAGACACAATTGCTCCTGGCAGTACCAAGCTATTCCTCAGAAAATGTTGGGCACCGATGTCACTCCTTCTGGAGTCCATTCTCTCCTTGGCTAATGGCCTCTTGGGCAAAGAACTGCCCCCACCTCGACCACTGACTTTAAACATGCTGTCCTACTGTGCTTTCAGGAGATAAACTTGGAAGACTGCTGAAGCTTGCCAAGTCAGGGTAAGACAGCCTTTCTACCTCCCTGCTTCTGTGTTGGCCAGTCAGATACTCCAGGCCTTAGCTAAAGCTGGTTGCCCCTACGCTGCTGTGACAGCTTGGGTGACAGTCCAGGCAGCCTGCTGTTTCTGTCTTCACTGCATCTTTTGGAAGTTGCTCACCTGCACTTCCTGCCTACCCTAGTATTGTTATCTTCCTCTTAGGTTTTGATGAGGTTGAAGATTAGACTCTCACAATTATTGTTCTCTCTTCCTAGATAGAAACATTAGATAGAAGACCTAAACTTTCCAGCTTAGGACAACTCTATTAGTAATCTGTTATGCCTTTACCCTAGAACTGGATATGTAGTTCTTACCTTTTGCTCTAGTTGCTTCACTAGCAATAGGTCTTGCGTGTGTTTGCTCTTACTCTTCCTTCTTCTAGTGCATACTTGATATTTACTATCTTTGTATATAGTTTTGTATCAAGCCTAAATCTTTTTCTTTAGACCAAAAGGAGAATTGTAGTGAGCTATCCACCCTGCCTGCACCTGTAGCGCCGACCACGCCTGTTTGGACATGGTCACAGGTTGAGAATGTGATGGGAAGTGAGTTTTAGGTCTGGGGTCAAGGCAAATGCCTCTCTCTTGCATCTTGTTGGGTCACAGGGAGCAGCTGGTGTGGATCCTTAGGGCAGAAACCTGCGTCTGCCATCTGCTTCTTGTGTGAGTGACTTCTCCCCGAAATAAATTATATTTAATCTATTTTTTGAACCTAGTCCTGTGAATCTTTATCTGTGCATCAGCGGGGGGGGGGGTCAAGATCATGATTGGGAAAACCACAGAGACAGCTGCTGACCCAAGATAGTGGTAGCTCATGAACTCTGGACTGACCGCTGGGTAACCTGCATGGGACCGAACTAAGCCCTCTGAACGTGGGTGACAGTTATGTATCTTGATCTGTTGAGTGGACCCCTGGCATAGGATCAGACCACATCCCAGGTGAATGAACTGGCTTTTTGGAGCTCATTCTCTGTGGTGGGATACCTTACTCAGCCTTGATACAGCGGGCAGGGGCCTGGTCCTGCCTCAACTTGGTTTACTAGACTTTGTTGATTCCCCAAGGGAGGCCTTCCAGCCTCTGAGTAGTGGATGGGGGTAGGATGGCAGGGAGGTAGGGGGCAGGAGAAGAGGAGGAAAGTGGAGCTGGGGTTGGTATGTAAAATGAAAAAATACTTAAATAATTTTTATAAAGATGCCTTGCTTCTTGAGAAACCCTCATTTGTCATTCCCACCACTGACTGAACCATGTAACCCTTGCACTCCCCACCCACAACATCAGCAGCCACTTGTGCAGCCATGTGCTTCTCACAGAAAGTACGCAGCAGCTTGTGCTCATCATCCACTTCAATGCCTTTCTGACAGCTGGTGGCTGGGAAGGAGATATTCGGCTTCATTTTGACATGGCCAAAAGCCTAGGAAGCACCATGAAAAGGAGCTGTCCTTGTTTATTAATGAGCCATCGCCACAGCATTAATTATTTGGTTTCAATATTTGGTCAGTCTAATCTTTACTTGTTTCTTTTACTTTTCTAGTTTATTTTCTTGCACTTCTTTCTTAAGTAACATACTCTATAGAAATGCTGAGACCCAATTGTCTCAAGTTTTTTTGGTTATTTTTATTGGTGATAATATTAAATGCATTGAGAAAGAAGGGAAAACTGATATAAGTAATATGGACCTCTTTCTATCAAAAAGGAACCATTTTCCACTTGTTTTTTTTAATGCCTTATATAGAATTTAAAATTTTTGTTTTCAGACTGTTTATTTCACATTTTATATTGTTAAATACAGACTCTTTTCTTCCACACCATCTCAGCAGTTTTCATGGTTAACATAGAATCCAAAATTCATGCATGTAATATGTGAATTACTAATATTCAAAGATTTTTCCCTTGGATATCGAAAGTAATAAAGAATCAGTATCATACAAATACTGATAATCTTAATCTTCATAATGATGGTGCAGCTATTGTCTTTTTCCTTAATAATTGCATTGGCTATTGCTCCAGATAAAGGAAAGAATACTGAATATTAATATTAACTAGAATATCAGTTAGTAATATCCTTATCTTTTATCTGATGCTAATGCACATAAGTGTTCCTGGTTTTGCCCTTTAAGAAAGATGCTGATTTTGTATTGGCAAACAGAAACAAAGTATATTTATTTCTATGTGTTTCTACTTAAATAATTATTAAATTTGAGCACAACTTAAATTTTATCAGGAATGTTTTTGAAGTAGGAAACTGGGTTCTACGCTACTCACAAGAACACTGCCTACAAGGGAAGAGAGAAATATCTGTGGTTGTGCAGCCATGTACCATGTGTGAGGGTAGCCACTGAATGCTCGTTTCTGTTGATGAAACTGAATCAATTTCTTCACTTCTTCACAGTGATTTTTAGAAATCTATTATAGTCAAAAGCAATAAGAACATAAGAGTTAAGAATGCAAACACATTTAATCTACAATAACAACCCACCAGAAAATGATTGAGTAGAAATCCTTAGAATTATCTATTTCAATTGCTTAGAATAAATGTCATTTATGAAAATGCCCTATTTTTAAAATAAATGCCTGTTTTTGTGATTATGAATGATGGTCATGTCTCTATTATCTGGAAATAACACTTTTCAGGTTTCTCTAATGTTTTGTTTATCTGATACAATTATTGTTCATCTTCCTACAGGGAAAAACAGTATAGTGAGCATCAATGTATTAACATTTATGACCTTTCAATACTCAGTTCCAGAGATGATATTATTAGCTAAGCATTCACTTATCCCTAGTGATAACAAAGGCTAAAAATTCCAGGAAAAAAATAATTCTTCAAAAATGGAGAAAATCCTAACTCCCAAAGACAGACAAATTTAATTTTGTCTCTTAGGGGCCCTTCTTCAAATATTAGACTACTCAAGCAACCCTCTGTGAGTTCCCCAAGAATTAAACACTTCGATGATTCTTTGGTTCCCTAGCTGAGTTGTAGTGAGTTTGTAAAATGCCTCATCCCTTCCCCGTGTGTGTGTGTGTGTGTGTGTGTGTGTGTGTGTGTGTGTGTGTGTGTGTGTGTGTTTGTATTCATATGTGTCATACACTAAAACGTAAGTGTTCATGTTGAGATCTTGCTGCATAAACAGCCTTATGATCAAGGGTTAGTTTTGTCTCTAGATATAAGAAAGAAGAATCCATGTCACAGTCCTACTGCAAAAAGGGTCTGTGTTGATGTTCATGGTTCTTGTTACCATCAAAGGCCATTTGTATGTCCAAAGTCTGGGCCCTGGTACCATGACAATCTGAGTGACCTGCACTACCAGCTGAGGCAATGGAGACATCCAGGCCTGGCTGCTGCTTAGGATTTACTGCAGCTGGGTTCTGTGCTGAAGTCTGAGGCCCATGTTGCCACCAAAAGCCACAAGGAAGCCAGAGTCAGGGCTGCAACCTGTGGCCTTGTTAGTGTCTGAGGGTCATGCCACCACAAGAGCCATGCTGATCTGATTGGCCAGTGCTGCCATGCAGGGCCATGGTATCATTTGTCCTGTGCTGCAGCTGAGGGCCATGTCTGTGTCCACGGACCTGCTGCAGCTGGGGTCTGTGTTGATGTCTGTAACCCATGTGAACACAGGGGGCCACAGGGATCATGTGTAATGAAGTCCGGGGGCCATGATGAGCTGGCCTTCCCTTTGCTGCCCTGCCCCTCATTGGCCACTGCAGCAAGAGAGCTGGCCTAACAACAGGAGAGCTGGCTCCAATGTCCTGGGCATGGAAGAACTGCCCCCTTCCACACTTGGGAGACATGGACCATTGAAGGGCTTCACTTCATCCACCCCACCCCACCCCATCAGGTGAACTCACCCTGATGGCATGTCATAGGAGAACTGGCTCTGCCTCTCTCCTGATGGGGTGGCCCTAGTGGCCCAGATTGACTATCATCTGGGCCCGTATTTAGGGCCTTGGGTTGGCCCACCCTAATATCTATTCCATTTAGGACCTCTTGGAGTGTGTTAAGGAACTGGTCCTGTGGACTGATACCTGTATGATCTCCAGGACTCAGGGAGTAAAGCTGACTATTGGGAGGCCAGCCCCCAGTCAGAGCCTCCATGAATGAGGCTGTAGCTTAGGAAAGGTTCTTTTCTAATAGTTAGACCCTTTTTTTATGTGAGGGGAAAAATGAAGCACAGATGCATTCTGATGGTAAATTTCCCTTTATTTCATCTTTAAAAAAATTCTCCCAAAAAAAAAAATTTCTCTTGCTTGCTAATTATTTCTACATCTTTCTCTCTCTGCCTCTCTACATCATTGCCCTCTGCTCTCTCAATCTCTCTCTCTACTCTTTCTGCTTCTTCTCCTCCTCTGCCTCACTCTCTGCCTACTAACTCGGCTTCTCTTCCTTCTCCTTTTTTTTCACAGCCAAACTCTGAATGAATATATATTATTTTTCAGAGCCCAACACATACTTATCACACATGTTAAGTCACATAGTTTCTTTCAGACTAAGAATGTCACATTGACCCATGCATGTAGCTCTAAGTTGGTGAGGGTTCCAAGACAGAAAATGTCATTGGAAACCAAGACTTAAGAATAACAGTTACCTAGACCTTGAATGGTAAGGTATTGGCTTTGCATCAGTCAACAATACCTGGAAAAATGATCCTATGTATGTGTCTCTAGAGGCAACCAGCCTGCTTTGAATCTCCTCTGAAGTCAAAAGTTAGCTTGCTTGTGTAAAAGTCAGTCTTTGTGACTGAGAATCCTATGTCAGTCTGGGCAATGTAAAATATCCCAGTATTTCTATTCATCAAAATTATACAGATAGTAGAAATCATCCTTCTGACCATCCACAGCTATATGTGTGCCTAGCAAGGTTAAAACACACCACCAAAGGGTTGTGGAAAGTCCCCCGCAGCTGTTCTTATTAGGGAGGCATAGCAGTGTCACCTGAGAAAGTTTCAGGAACAACCAGTCATCTAGTCAATAACCCCACAGCTTTGCCAAGTGGGGGTTCCCAATAGCATCTGGTGAGTTGGTTTTGCCAAGTAGGACTCTCCAACAATGTCTAGTGGGTTGACTTGTTAAATACTAGTTGTCACTGCTGTACAGTCTCATGGTCCTCTGCAAGGTAAGCCATGGGATACCAGAAAGGAATTTCAGTGAGGGTTCAGTGATGATGTTATACCAGAAACCAGAGACCTTTGAACCAGACAGATGACTCATTGCAATGAAAATTTGCAAGTAAAGCTGATTGGACAAATGGTATATTGTGTGACACATCAAGGTTCCTAATTTCACTAAGACAAATGAAGATGTGTTGGAGAATGGGAAAGATGAAAGTGCAAAGAGTTTTTTGTTGTTGTTTTGGTTTGGTTTCAATTTTTTTAAATTTTCTTTTGTGGAGAACACCACAAGGGTAAAGGACAGAAATTGGGGAACTGAGAAATGAGAGCAATTGGGGTGCATGATATGAAATCCCCAAAGAACAATAAGTAAATTATATTATTATTAAAAAAGAAGAAAATTACTACATTTATTTCTACAGTACCATATTTTCTTAACAATATGCCTAAAATAATAAAATAACTTCATAATTGAACCACAGAAATGTAATATGGGAAAATTAAGAAAATAAATTCTTTCACAGAAAAAAGAATCCATTTCAGGTGACCCTGGAAGATCAAACTGAGAGCCATTTTACCTTGCTTTCTGAAGTTATGTATGAGCTCATTTTCTTTTTGTTATACTCATCTTGAAAACAACCTAAGACCACACTGACTGTGTGTCCTTAGTGAATCTTTAGCACATCCATTATAGTTTTCACAAATATTCTAAAGTAGTGCTTAGCTCAGTGAGTAGACATGATGTCTAGAGGTTTTTATCCTGACAGTGCAACTTGTCAGTTCCATTTGTTTCTCACCCAATGGAAAATTTTGATTACCTGGGACCACAGAACACAAATTATTTATGCTTCCATAAACTTCATTAAAGAGGAAATACATGAGAGATCAAGTACTAGACTTTTATTATTTATTTTTAAGTTTGTTTTCTCTTAGGGCCTGTTTGGCCCAGAACTCTTTCTGTAGATCAGGCTGGCCTCAGACTCACAGAGATCCATCTTCTTCTCTGGTTGCCAGAATTAAAGGCATGCATCACCATACCCAGCTCTTAAACAATGTTTTATTATTTATTCTAATTTTACATTGAGTCTCTCTGTGTGTGAGTGTCCCAGAGGCCAGAAGAGTGCATCTCATCCCTGGAACTAGAGTGCTGGTTGTGAGCAGCCCAGACCTCAGGTGCTGTGCTTTGAATTCTGGTTCTCTGTGAGACTCAAGGGCAAATGGTCCTAACCACTGAGTCATCTCTCTAGTAATTAGTAGCAATAAAAACCACAAGTTTTGTAGTATCTGGTACTTTCATGCAGTAAAAAGATGTTTATTAAAAATTATAAAAGCAAAAACAAAAGCTAACACAGACGATATGGTTGGGAACAAAACAATGGCATGACCTACAGAAGAGTTTTCAGTTACATCATGGTGATTGATTCTAGCCTACTTTACAGTGACATGCACAGCCACACAAGCAGGCAAACAGACACTGGCCAAGACACAGGATGGGAGAAGTTCTTAAATCTATGTTATTAAAGGAAAAGTGAGAGATAGAGGGGAAGAAAGGAGGAGGGGGAGGAGAGGAATGGGGTTGGGAGGAGAGAGATGGGAGGAAGAATGGGAACACTCCCAGAACAGATGTGAATACTAAGAATGAAGAATATTCTCTGATCCAGAAGACTCAGAACTCCATTTTAGGACATTCCACATTTAGCACAGTGCTGTATGTAGTTCTTGGAGTCGTTATGATAATTTTAGGAACCTATGACTTACCTTGGAAATGTAAACCATTTTTTGGACTACATAGATTTCTAAGTTCCTGAAGGCCTTGTAGCTCAGTGCCACTCTGGGTGTGGCTTAAGCACCATAGCTCATGTGTACGCTGGATGTAATCCACATTAAAATAAGTAAAAAATGAAGGGCAACATCTTAAGTAGCTGGACCCATGAACCAGCTGTTTGTTTTAATAAAATTTTATTATAACAAACACACCCATTAACTTCCCTAGTATCTCTGGCTATTTCTGAGACCTAGTGGCAGAGGGTGGTATAAGAGGGAATGGATGGCCAACAAAACTTCAAATGTTAATTATCCAGCCCTTCACATTTGTTTTGTCAATTTGTTTAGACACACCTACCTTGTGGGTGCTAGGAACATAACCTGGGCCCTGCTCCTCAAGAACAGCCAGTACTGTTAATCAATGAGCCATCTCTCCAGCTTGTCTTGAAAATCTATCATTTACTACTCATCTCTATGAATGCTGCTCTGAAGAGTTAGGAGACAATGGAATACTCGAGTCACATTAATGAAGCCAAGCAGAGAGCCCTGTTTGATAATATATCCTCTATTTGTTTGTTGATCACTCTGTTCTGTTATCCTCATTGATTAAATTGAAACATGATATTCATTTGATCTTGTGTATCTAAATGCATATTGAAGAATTAAAGATATCATTTGAACTGGCCTTTAAACAACTGCTATTGCCTTTATTTCATTTTCAAAGGACATATTTAATGACGTGTCAGATTTTGAAAGAGACCTTTACCCTTTCTTTTTACAATACATATTATATAAGTCTGCTTATTTTGTTATTTTAATGAAAATCTTTTCAAAATATCTGCATAATCTGTTTAGCCTTGAAGTTCACATTAGCTATCAACTACTATAAATCACAATGTTAACAGATCATCATTTGAAATTAAACAAATTGAGAAACTATAGCAATTATTTAAATGGATTAAATAATCAATTGTCAAAGATACTGATAAAATGTGTAAAAGCAAAGTAAAAGAAAGTAAAGAATAGTTGTCCATGGCTGCATTTAAATTATTCAATGTTCTGTACATAGAAGTGTCAGATTTCTTTTCCATTCCCAGTTGCTCTCATGAGTTATCTTTATCTTTTTTTGAGTAAAACTGCCAATTTTTATTAAGTGTAGGCGTTTTTAGAGATATCTGTGTGGGTGTATTAAGGCTGGCTGCAGCTTCAAAATTGTTCATGGTGTTTGTAAAGTTTGACTTATCTCTCATAAAGTATGAACAATTTTATGATATAAATGTCATCAGGTATAATCAGGCAAAATGTCCTTAGCTGCCCTGTAACAAAGAACAATAAATCTCCGAGAGCCCCAAACTGAAGCATTATTAATCTAGTGAACACTGCTAAAGAAAGAGACCATAGCAGCTCATCAGAACACCACACACCATTTCTCTTCTACATGATACCATTATTCTTTTGTAAAATATTTCCCTAAAGCTTTGTTACCTCCCACCTGCTCCACAGAAACCAGCCTGAATATGTTGGAAATGTTAGTGGATCGATTCAGCAGATCATATCAAGTGTTCTGTAGCTCTCTGCATGTCAAGGAAAGATGCTTGAGCTAGTAATGCATCTCTTCTCTCTCCCCACTTTGTCTTTTGTTTCTCTGGACCAGAATAATACCACTCACCCACTAAAATAGCTCCAGGATAAAACATACATTGGAAATAAAAGACAGATTCGTACTATTCTTTTATGCCATGTTAGGAAAGAAGTAATAATAATACCTATGTATGACTTTTCTCTTATGTTTAGGGGAATTTTTTAACATTGTAAAGCCCATACTGCTCTCACAGAGGATCTAAGATGTGTGACCAGCACCTACATTGGGTGGCTCAAATCTGCCTGTAACTCCATTCTCAGAGGATCCAATGCTGTTTCCTGGCCTCCAGCTTACAGTCATACACACACACACACACACACACACACACACACACACACACACACACACTAAACAAACAAACAAGAATAGTAATAACTACACATTTTTTAGAAGTAGAATTTCTGGCATATGAAATGATGCTGTTGTATTTTTTCAACCATTTTTGTTATTGGAGTATGAAGTGAGAATAAATAGATTTTAGTTGTTAGGTTAAGTTTCTAAGTATTATCTTTTTAAAAAGGATTTATTTATTTATTTATTTATTTATTTATTTATTTATTTATTTATTTATTATGTATACAATGTTCTGCCTACACGCCAGAAGAGGGCACCAGATCTCATTGTAGATGGTTGTGAGCCACCTTGTGGTTTCTGGGAATTGAACTCAGGACCTCTATAAGAGCAGCCTGTGCTTTTAACCTTTGAGCCATCTCTCCAGTATTATCTGTCAAAATAAGGCAGAGCACATTTTGGTCACCGTTTTCTATAATCTGGCTCCAAAGTGGAAGAAAAGCAGGGAAAACAGATCTGTACTTCTGTTGTCAACCTTGAACGGAAAAGGGAAAAAGAGTAGGGAGTCCCTTTAAAGGAAGGATAAGTTGAGGATGCCCACTGTGCATGGTGGTGACATAGGTGACAGGTGGGTCTGCTAAGTTTGGGATTCTCCGAGTCCCAACTGTGAAAGTTAGTGTAGAGCTTCAGTGTCACATGTCACAATGAGAAACATGGGAAGAGAAAATTAAATGGTTTCTCGGGTTTCTTCTGTAAAGGACTCAAAAGCAACCCAGGCTAGTATACATTGGTGTCCATTGTCAGAAACCCTGGTTGCTCTCTGCACTACCCTGTCATCTCTGCACTACCCCATCATCCTATCATACCAATGTTATGGCAGCTTTGTGTTAATGCCCACTGAGGTTCAACAGCCTACAAAAGCCTTTCTCCATGCTTCTAGGACTTGCACTGTTAGCACAAACTTCTGCCACTTCCATGCCGTGCCTACACAGATTTATATTGCTTTATGCAGCTTCCTTTGAAATCACATAGAAAAAAAGTTACAGCCCTAAAATACATTTTCACTGTCTTTTATCCTGGGAGTGACTTGAGGCTGAGCAAACTTAGAGATCTGTTAAAAATATTCTTTTGCACTACTATACCAAGGAGTCTTGAGACACATAAAATAATGTGCATTAGAGCCATTCTGCCCTCTCCAGTACTGGGAATGTGAGCCATTATTTTTATTACTACCACTGCTGGGAAGCAAGGACTGGAACCAAGGTGAGTTGTCATGCCATAAAGCTCAGTTATTACTGAGTTTTGCCATTACTCTATCACAAGTGTTTTGCAGGCTGCCGAAAACTTTTGATTAATTTCCATGGTCTGAAAAAGTTTCTTCTGACCAATTTTCTTCCAGTTTTTTTTTAAATTGCTTTTATTGAAGGTCAAATTCCTAGAGGTCTTTACTTTCTCATTTTTACTGAGATCACTTAAGTATAACATACCAAAGCATCATTCAAGACCAAAGAAGAAACAAGGGAGGGCAAAGTGTGTTCTCAGGTAATTTCATTTCCAGCATGTAGTCTGCAATGATTTTCCTTTTATGCCACTAGACAAAAACATATTTTTTTTAAGAATTTATTCTTAGTTTTTAGGTGTGTGTGTGTGTGTGTGTGTGTGTGTGTGTGTGTGTGTGTAAGTGCTGTTAGAGTACCAGATGCCCTGGACCTGGAGTTTACAGACAGTTGTAAACTGGCCAATGTTCAGTGCTGGGAACTGAGCTAGGGTCCTCCGCAAAAATACAAGTGCTCCTAATCATTGAGCCATCTCTCTAGTCTCTTTCTAAATATCATTGCATGCCACATCTATCTCAGGGAAGGCTTCCATCTCCATTAGTTCACAGTGGCCATGTTTTATGCTGAAAAGGAGGGGGCCGACTATCAGACAGCTGAAAGAAAATTGGTCATTAGAGTAGAAAATTCCAACTTCTTATTTTCTCATACTACATTCCCCTATTACATAATTTTATTCTTGTAATCAACCTTGTATTCTATTCATCTACTTTATCTAGCTCAAGCTGTCACATCTGTGTAGTCCCAAGTGGCTTTTTCTGGTGTAACAATGTAATAAATTAAAATGAGTAGTGAAATTAATTCATCAATGATTTGTCCATGGCAAAAATCAGACACTGGTTTTCAGAAATGACACAAATTACTTCTCAGTGAGAAGTCCCCTTATTAGTCTAACCAAAAGACCATGTCTCCTTTGACCCCAACACTGTGTTACAAAGAACAAACCTAAGAACCAAAATGAAGACTTTTTTCCACTTCTTGCCCTACCACAGTATCGTTGACTCTCACGTTGTGTTCCTTTTTATTGTGTGCAATGTTTGGATTCATATATCATGCTTGGGAAACAGGGCAGCAGCTTTTGTTCCTCACTATATAAACTCTGAGGATTCAGTCCTCTTTGCATCTGTATACAGGGAATCCATAGCATAATTCCTTGGGATCACAGGAGTTGTTCCTGTGCTTCCATTTGCACCAGTTCGATGCGTGGTCTGCTTCTGCTTTATAATGGCAATGCCAGGAAGGTAGTCCTGTCAACAGCCATCAGGAAAATATATCTGCCCCATATTTGACAACTGAAACAGCAGACTCTCATTCAATGGCTTAATTCTGGTTTTTCAAAATCTCGTGTGTGTGTGTGTGTGTGTGTGTGTGTGTGTGTGTGTGTGTGTGTGTGTGTGTGTATTTTAGCACTCGAGCATGCTAAATGAAGATCAGCATATAAACTAAGCCTGTGACGTGCTTTGGAAAGTGTGGCACTTTGTTCCTCAGTCTTCAGTGTGCAGTTGATTTAGAGGGTCTTGGTTTCTTAGTGTCCTCTATGTCCTCTGGCTGTTACATTCTTTCTGCCTCCTCTTCTCCAGGAACCGGGCCTTGTTGTCAGTTTGTAGAGGGTGAGCTATAGTCTTGGCAGCAGCCTGGGTCATTTGAGGATTCTTTGGTCAACAATTCAAATGGATATAACTCAATTCCAACACTGGAAACTTCATTTGGTGACAAGACACGAACAGTTGGAGCTCTGTCTTCCTCTTTATTTGGCAATTGTTTTTAGTTCACCTTAATATATGTATATATTTTCGGAAGCCTTGACTGTATTAGGTTTGCATAATACTCCTCAAATGATCTTAGTACTAGCTATCTCTCTCCATATTCCCTCTCTTGTCCCCCTCTTTCTTGTCCCTCCTCATATCATCCTCTCATTCCAGCCCCATCCCCATCTATCAATAACTACTATCCATTCTATTTTCCTTTCATAGGGAGATCAGTCTATCCCCCTAGTCCTTACTCTGTTCTTAACTTCTGTGTTCTACAGATTTCAGCTTTGTTATCATTGACACCTAATATCCATACATAAGTGAATGCATACCATATTTCTCTTTCTGGGTCTGGGTTTCCTCACTCAGGATGATTTGTTCCTCTAGTTCTATCCATGTACCCAAGGGTTTCATAATTTCATTTCTTTTAATGGCTGAGTAATACATTGGGTAAATATGCCACATTTTCTTTATCCATTCTTCTATGAGGGACATCTAGGGTTGTTTCCAGTTTCTGGCTATTATAAATAGAGCAGCAATGAACATGGATGATCAAGTGTCTCTGTGGTAGGATGAAGCATCTTTTGGGTATTTGCCCAAAGTGGTAGAGCTGGATCTTGAGGTCGATTCCCATTTTTCAGAAGAACCATCACATTGATTCCCATGGTGACTGTATATTATTTCAGCTAATGGAGAGAGAGGGGAGAGAGGGGGAAGAAAACACACACACACACACACACACACACACACACACACACACACAGAGAGAGAGAGAGAGAGAGAGAGAGAGAGAGAGAGAGAGAGAGAGAGAGAGAGAGAGAGAGAACTCAACAGACCCAGCTTTCTTTTTCTTTTCCTAATTTTCACACCCACTTTGGAAGGAATGCCTAAAAATATTCTCTACCTACATTACTTTGCTGGAATCTTATTTTATACCTTCTTGGATTTCCCAGTGCAGCTTTGGCAACACCATGAAGAGCCTTAGTTGATATTGGCAGTGGTTCCTGTTTTTGCATTGGTCATTACAACCTGGTTTTGCCAATGATTGAATGATGAGACAATATGGCTATGTATATAAGAGTTTGCTGCTTCATATCCAGAGTTGTTCTTATTTATGAAACATATATTGCCTTTTTTCCTCAGCTGAACACTGCATTATATGGGTGTTATTGTAGTAGGTCTGCCTTTGTATGTTACGTGGTTTTTTTCTCTTGTAGCTTTCTTCTGTATGTTTAGTTGTAGGGGTCATACAAGCAGAACATCAACTGCTTTGGAACTCGTGAGATATGGCTTGGTGATTGGCACAAACAAGCTGAGTAAGCCTTGGGTTACATGTCCTGAGGACCTCATGTTGTTATTGAGGATAGCACTGATTTTGCTCTCTTGGTCACCATATCCCTCATAATCTATGAATTATAGGAAAACACTCAGGGATTTCTAGCCCCTCACTGGGCAGTGTCACTGATACTTACAATAATAGTGATTGAGTTTTTCCAAGTGTTGCTGCTGGAGCAGATTAATAATTCAACATACCATCTCCAACCATCATAAAGGGAATTTAGAGATATAGATTGTTAGTAAATTTAGGCTAAGGTGCTTTGTTAACACTTTTGATGTAGAAAATCTTGGGGAACAATTTAAAGTTTAGAAAGACACTTTTTTCTCCATTTTTTAATTTAAATTAGAAACAAGATTGTTTTACATGTCAATCCCAGTTCCCTCTCCCTCCAGTCCTCCCCTGCCCCCCACTAACACCCTACCTTTCCCATACCCTTTCTGCTCCCCAGGGAGGGTGAGTCCTTCCATGGGGGTCTTCAGAGTCTATCATATCCTTTGCCATGGGGCCTAGGCCCTCCTCCATGTGTTTAGGCTGAGGGAATATACCTCTATGTAAAATGGGCTCCAAAAGTCCATTCCTATGCTAAGGATAAGTACTAATCTACTACAAGAGGCCCCATAGATTTCTCAGGCCTCCTCACTGACACCCATATTCATGGGGTCTGGATCAGTTCCATGGTGGTTTCCCAGCTATTAGTCTGGGGTCCATAAGCTCCCCTTTATTCAGGTCAGCTGTTTCTGTGGGTTTCACCAGCCTGGTCTTGACCACTTTGCTCATCACTCCTCCTTCTCTGCAACTGGATTCCAGTTCAGTTCAGTGTTTAGCTGTGAGTACCTGCTTCTACTTCCATCAGCTGCTTGATGAAGGCCCTAGGATGGCATATAAGTTAGTCATCAGTCTCATTATCAGGGTATTCCATTTAAGGAATCCTCTCCACAGTTGCTTAGAAGGTTAGTTGGTGTCATCCTTGTAGACCTCTGGACATTTCCCTAGTGCTTGATTTCTCTTTAAACCTATAATGACTCCCTCTCTGATGGTATCTCTTATTTTGCTCTCCTCTATTCTTTCCCCTATACAACCTTCCTGCTCCCTTATGTCCTCCTCATAACCTCCTCTTCTCCACTTCTCATTCTCCTAGCTCCCTCTCCCCTCCCCGAATGTTCCCATTTGCTCAGGAGATCTTTACCTTCCCCTTCTCCAGGGGACCATGTATGTCTCTCTTAGTAAACTCCTTGTTTCCTAGCTTCTCTGGCGGTGTGGATTGTAGCCTGGTAATCCTTTTTACTATGTGTAAAATCCATATATGAATGAGTGCATACCATGTTTGACTTTTTGTAACTGGGTTACCTCGCTCAGAATAGTTACTTCTAGTTCCTTCCATTTGCCTGTGAATTTCAAGATTCCATCGTTCTTTTTTTCTGAGTAGTACTCTATTGTGTAAATGAAATGTACTACATTTACTCTATCCATTCTTCAGTTGAGGGGCATCTAGGTTGCTTCTAGGTTCTGGCTATTACAAATAGTGCTGCTATGAACATAGTTGAACAGATGTCATTGTTGTATGAATGTGTTTCTTTTGGATATATGCCTAAGAGAGGAATTGCTGGATCTTGTGGCAGACTGATTCCCATTTTCCTGAGGAATCGCCTTACTGATTTCCAAAGGGGCTGTACAAGTTGGCACTCCCACCAGCAGTGGAGGAGTGTTCCCCTTTCTCCACATCCTCTACAGCATAAGTTATCATTGGTGTTTTTGATTTTAGCCATTCTGATGTGAGTAAGATGGTATCTCAGAGTTGTTTTGATTTGCATTTCCCTGATGGCTAAGGATGTTGAGCACTTTCTTATGTGTCTTTCAGGCATTTGAGATTCCTCTATTGAGAATTCTCTATTTAGTTCTGTACCCCACTTTTTAATTGGATTGTTTGGTATTTTGGAGACTAGTTTCTTGAGTTCTTTGTAAATTTTGGAGATCAGCCCTCTGTCGAATATGGGTTTGGTGAATAACTTTTCCCATTCTGTGGGCTGCAGTTTTTTCTTGCTGACTATGTCCTTTGCCTTACAGAAGCTTCTCAGTTTCAGGAGGTGCCATTTATTAACTGTTGATCTCAGTGTCTGTGCTACAGGTGTAATGTTCAGGAAGCCCTATACCAATTCATTCAAATGTACTTCCCAATTTCTCTTCTAAGAGGTTCAGTGTGGCTGAATTTATGTTGAGGTTTTTCATCCATTTTGTCTTAAGTTTTGTGCATGGTGATAGACATGGATCTATCTGCAGTCTTCTACATGCCAGCATCCATTTATTGAAAATGCTTTCTTTATTCCATTATATATCTTTTGCTTCTTTGTCAAAAATCAGGTGTTCGTAGGTATGTGGGTTAATATCAAGGTTTTCAATACAATTCCATTGGTCTACCTGTCTATTTTTGTGCCAATACCAAGATGTTTTCAGGACTATGGCTCTATAATAGAGCTTGAAGTCAGGGATGGTGATGCCTCCAGAAGTTCCTTTGTTGTACAGGATTGTTTTGGTTATCCTGGGTCTTTTGTTTCTCCATATAAAGGTGAGAATTGTTCTTTCAAGGTCTGTGAAGAATTGTGCTTTTGATGGGGATTACATTGAATCTGTAGAGTGCTTTTGGCAAGATTGCTATTTTTACTATGTTGATCCTACCTATCTACAAGTATGGGGGATCTTTCCATTTTCTGTTATCTTCTTTAATTTCTTTCTTTAAAGGCTCAAAGTTCTTGTTATACAGGTCTTTCACTTGTTTGGTTAGTGTTACCCCAAGATACTTTATGTTGTTTTGGCTATTGTAAAGGGCGATGCTTCTTTGATTTCTTTCTCAGCTCTCTTATTGTCTGTATATAGTAGGGCAACTGATTTTTTTGAGTTAATCTTGTATTCTGCCACTTTGCTGAAGGTATTTATCAGCTGTGGGAGCTCCCTGGTAGACTTTTTCGGGTCACTTATGTAAACTATCATATCATCTGCAAATAGTGAAAGTTTGACTTCTTCCTTTCCAATTTGTATCCCCTTGATCTCCCTTTGTTGTCTTATTGCTCTAGCTAAAACTTCACATACAATATTGAAGAGATATGGAGAAAGTTGACAGTCTTGTCTTATCAGACCACCATGCTTTAAAGTTAGAACTCAAGAACAACACAAATTGCAGAAAACCTACCAACTCATGGAAATTGAACAACAGGCAATTGCACCATTCCTGGGTCAATGAAGAAATAAAGAAAGAAACTAAAGACTTCCTAGAATTCAATAAAAATTAAGACACAAAATACACAAACTCATGGGACACTTTGAAAGCAGTACTAAGAGGAAAGTTCATAGCTCTAAGTGCTCACATGAAGAAACTAGAGAACAGTCACACCAGAGAGTTGACATCACAACTGAAAGCTCTAGAACAAATGGAAGCAAATTCACCCTGGAGGAGTAGATGCCAGGAAATAATCAAACTGGGAGCAAAAATCAATAAAGTTGAAACAAAGAAAACAATTCAAAGAATTAATATAACAAAGTGTTGGTTCTTCGAGAAATCAGTAAGATAGACAAATCTTTATCCAAACTAATCAAAAGGCAGACAGACAACATTCAAATTAACAAAATCAGAAATGAAAAGGGAGACATAACAATTAACACTGAGAAAATCCAGGGAACTTTAGGTCATACTTTGAAAACCTGTACTCCACAAAACTGGAAACTTTAAAGGAAATGTACAATTTTCTGGACATATATCACTTACCAAAATTGAATCAAGAATAGATAAGCAACTTAAACAGACCTATAACTCCTAAGGAAACAGAAGCAGTCATCAAAAGTTTCCCAACCAAAGAAGCCCAGGGCCAGATGGCTTCTGTACAGAACACCACCAGAAATTCAAAGAAGAGCTAATACCAATACTCCTCAAATTGTTCCACACAATAGAAGCAGAAGGGTCATTGCCAAACTCTTTTTGTGAGGCTACAATTACCTTGGTACCCAAGCCACACAAAGACACAACTAAGAAAGAGAACTACTGACCAATATCCCTCATGAACATTGATGCAAAAATACTCAATAAAATACCAGCAAACCGAATCCAAGAATACATCAGAAAAATCATCCACCATGATCAAGTAGGCTTCATGCCTAGGATGCAGGGTTGGCTCAACATAGGAAAATCTATCAATGTAATCCACCATATAAACCAACTGAAAAGAAAAACCACATGATCTTCTCACTAGATGCAGAAAAAGCCTTTGACAAAATCCAACACTCCTTCATGTTAAATTTCCTGGAGAGATCAGGATAACAGGAACATATTGAACATAATAAAAACAATATACAGTAAACCATCAGCCAACATCAAACTAAATGGAAAGAAACTCAATGTGATTCCTCTAAAATCAGAAAGACACACTTTTAATAGTTGAGCAAGGGAATCATTGAGGTCAAGGGACAAGAACAAAGGCACCCTGTTTATTACCACCTGATGTGCCTTTCATGCTAAAGATGGGTTGGTGATCAAATGTGATTATTAACTCCTTGTCCTTATTTCTGTCCTCAACTTCCTGATATGATTTAATCAAAAACTGTTGATTAGTGGGTAGGCGCACTGGGGATTTAAAGTAGAAATGACTAACTTTTTTTATATATATAACAGTTCAGATTTGTGATTCTTTTAAGATTTTTAGATTACCTTTTGAGATAAATAATAAAATGATTGATACATTTTTTGTAACCACAAAATTCAGCCTGCCAGTAAAATAACTGGCTAAGAAAAATACCTTGCTTGCTAACACTTTGCCAGTAAAATAACTGGCTAAGAAAAATACCTTGCTTGCTAACACTTTTTTAATCTATAAGAAGTTTCTTAGACATGAAAATATGTGGGCCCTAGGAAATAATTTGGTTTTCACCTGTAATATGTAAAATGTTTAATCATATAATAAAATGAGAAACTTGCTGTGCTCAGTAACAGCATGTGGTCTTCAGGACACAGAGTTTTGGGGGCTCTGCCTCTCCAAGGCTCACTCCGTGTTTGTTTATGTTGACTGGAAAGCCATGTCCCATGAGTTCCAAAGCTGCTTGCTATTCCTCTTGAATGGCCTCTGATATGTAGTGTTTTGTTTTGTTTTAATGGGCTGAGGAGACTTCCTTTTCTGCTCCAGAATATTTGGTGTTGTTTGCACCTTTTATCTTGATAGGCATTTCCTTCTTTAGGTTAGGGAGATTTTTAACTTTGTTCTATGATTTTGTTGAAAATACTTTTTTTTGCATTCGACCCGAGTTTCTTCTTCTTCCTCTATTCTTTTTATTCTAATCTTTGGTTTCCTTATAGTGTCCCAGATTTTCTGGATTTTTGTTTTGATTTTAGCCAGGAGTTTTTTTTAGATTCAATATTTTCTTTGACCAAGGTAGCCATTTCTTCTATTGCATCATCAATGCCTGGGATCTTGCCTCCATATTTCCTGTTGTAATTCCTAAATTTTCATTTCCAGATTTCCCTCAGTTTTGGGTTTTCTTTATTGATTCTATTTTTATTTTCAGATCTTCAACTGTTTTATTCATTTCCTTTCACTGTATACTTGTGTTTATTCATTTCCTCTTTAAGGACCTCTATCATACCCCTATAGGCTATTTTCAGGTCTTATTCTAATACTTTATTTATGTTTCAATACCCATGGCCTGCTGTGGTAGAGTACTGGGCTCTAGTAGAGACATATTGTCCTGGCTATTCTTCTTTGTGTTTTATGCTGGCATATATGCATCTGGGTTTGGGAAGATTGTAATTCTAGGTGATGATATATGCTCCTGTCTTTGTTGGGTGGTTGTTTTGCTCATTGTTTTTGTTTCCCTCTCTCACTTTAATGAGAGTGTAGTGGCTCTGTGTTGCATGGTAGAAAATTCTTTAGGGATACTTATTGGTGTGTCTACTGGTAGTTCCAGGTAAAATGTGTTTCTTGGTATTAGGGGCTGACGCTTAGGATTTTGGATGGGTGGGGAGTAGGCAATATGTTTCTCCAGCATCTGCTTAGTCCCGTGGTAATGGGGACAGAGAATGATGAAGTAGGTGGTCTGCTACATAGCTGGGAATGAGACTGGGGAATTTCACTTGGAGGAATGGAAGGGAGAGGTGAAGTTGTGTGGTTAGTATACTTGCTTAGCTGGCTGGAGTGCTCTGCAGTTTCTCGGGGAGTGCCTGCTGGGGTTGGGGAGCTGGGATAAAGCAAAAAGTTGGGGGAGGGAAGTTAGGGCAAGAAGTTCTGTATGATCCACTGGAGAATGGGGCAGTGTGGGTATTGAGGGGTGAAGTAAGCCACAGTAGATGGTCTTCTGGGGATGAGACTGGGGGATTTGTTTTGGAGCAGATGAGGGTGACATACAGAACTAGAGTTGGCTCACCTGGTTCTTTCGTCAGAATGGCCTGAGGGTTCCCAGGGAGTATATGCTGGATTTGACAGCTGGGATCAAGCAAAGAGTGTGGGGAGGGAAGGAGGGTGAGGAGGATCTGTGTTAGCAATTGGAGATGGGAGCAGAGAGCAAGGTTAGGACACAACAGGTGGTCTTCTACAGAGTTAGGAATGAGACTGAGGGACTGAGCTTGGAGGCATGGAGGAAGAGGTGGAGTTTTGCAGTTAGCCTACTTGCTTGGTTGACTGGACTCCCCTCCCAGGTTTTGGTTTGTATGTTTGTTTGTTTTTATGTGGGTGTGGGGGATCTGAACTTAGGTCCTCTTGCTTGTACATCAGTCATTTTAGCCACCAAGCCTTCTCCCATTTCTATTCTTAACATTCTCAATATCTGTTCCAAATCCCAAGGTAGTCAAGTCATGATTTTAAAACTAAGAAGTGAAAAGATTAATGTAACAACTACAACTCTAGTTTAAATAATGAACAGAGAGGTCAGAGCAGAGCCCATAACCAGAATAAGATTGTGCTTTGGAAGAAAACTGTGAGAGAGAATCAAGATAAGTAACATTTAGGTAAAATTGTCTTATCTTTTTATCTCTTCTTTTACTGCCCTTCTTTCCTTCCCTGCCCCCTCTCCTTCCCTAAAAATAGTAATGTATAAGCCAATTCCATTATTCATAGCCCTTTGAGAGGGTTGGGGATGTAACTCAATGGTATACGCCTACCCAGAATCATCAAGATCCTGGGTTCCAACCTCATCATCTCAAAGAATAAAATAAAAAATTAAAAACATTATGATAACTTAATGAATTGATTCATTGGACAAACTTGTAATTTTCATCATGATCCTGATACAAAAAGAACAAGCCATTTCTAGATAGTTATTGGGTAATAATGAACTAGTAGTGAGTCTGGATTTGCTCTATAATCTTTCTTTTCCTTTTTGTTGTTTTGTCTTACATGATTTTTTAGATATGTTACCCCTGGAACCTAACTGAATATTGGCCTATGCTTAAGCTTTATACATGGAAATGATCAAAGTTGTACTTGTTTATAGTGTGCAACTCAATGCTTTGTTATACATGTACAATGCAAAATGAGTACCACAATCAAGGTATATAACACAACACTTCATATTTGCCATTTATGCTGAGGAGTTATGTCGACAAGTTTCTAGTGTATGATAGTGATGTTAGCTGTCATGCCTTGCATACATAGTACATAAGATACCCCAAACTTACATATTGGTATGTTTAAAATATGCCACCAATTGATCAATATTTCCTTATTCCTCCCCTCCCCTATGGCCAATCCTTGGGCAACCTCTGTTCAATTCTGCTTCTGTGAATTCATGCTTTCTAGATCCCACACATAAAAGAGACCATGCAATATCTTTTTGTTTCTGGTTTATTTTACTTAGTGCAGTGTCCTCTAGAATCATCAATGTTGAAAATATCAAAATTCCCTTCTTTCTTTAAAGGCTAAGTCACACTCTGTTGTGTGTGTGCATAACAGTCATAGTGTCTATCCATGTATCTGTTGATGAGTACTTAGGCTGATTCCATGGCTTCGAGATTGTGATGAATGTTGTACAAACAAACCTGGGAGCTTAGGTATTTTTTCAAGGTTGGATTTTGTTTACTTTGTATATACACACACAGAATTGGTAACAGCTACTTCTCTATTTGCAATCTTTTTGGAACTTCCATAACACCTTTTATATTTACTGTGTTGATTTATATTACCACCTTAGCATGCAATGGTTCATTTTTCTATGTCTGCCTGTCCCATAATGTTGTAGATTTGCATTTCTGTATTTTGTAGTGTATTTTGAAAAATCACTGTAATGCCTCTTGATTCTTGCTCAAGATTGAGATATATATGTATATACATATATATGTACTAGTTATCATTATGTATTCAAAAGGAGACTATATATATATATATATATATATATATATATATGACACACACATGTATTAGAAAGAAGAGTACTCAGGGGAAGATCCTTTGGATCTTTTAACTCAGAAAGGGGAGCTTTGAGCTTTGGGCTATTACCCATGCTTCCCATTCCAAAAGGTTATATACACAGCTGCACACATAGAATAGGTGGGTGTGATCTCACTGGTGATGGTTCATCAAGTCAATCAGACTGGAGTCATGAAGAGCAAACAGAGGTTACTGCCACTCTTCCAATGACAAAGCCATGACTGACAAACACCTTCTCTGATGGCAAAGCTTTCCATAACTACCCAGCACACTCCACAGTTCTACGACTTCACCCTCTTTCATCCACAGTGTGTGAAGAGACTCTTTAAAATAAATGAACAAGGGCCAAGGATCTAGTTAAGAGACACATGATTTCCTCTCCTCATAAGGCCCTGGACTCAGCCCTCAACAATGAGGAAAATAAGGCAAAATGTCTTAAACTACAGCTTCCAAAGATTGTGCTTTCCATCCTAAAATCCTGTGACTAGGACCAGTGCTGTGGTGCATTTTTTTTTTTTTTTTAGTGAGGTGGCTTTCTTTACTGGTCAGTGTTTGATCCCTGAGTCAATAAAGTATGTCAAAATTACAAAGTTTTGATTTGCATACTTCTGCTGTTTCATTCTGGTCCTCTACATTAAAAGTTTCTAACATTTTCTCTTCCCTTTCTTTCCTCCTTTTTTATTCTTTGTAGGAAACTTAGAAAGTGAGAAAAAGAACGCCCTTAAAATACACGCAAGACACCTATCAACCCCAGAGGCTCCTCTTTAGGTTTATGTTTTTCCAATAACAATGTGATTGCTTTATATCGTATAAGCCACATGCTTGTGGCTTTAGAGTATGTGCTGAATACATAAAAGCTGATAATGAAATAACACTGCACTATTCCAGGGCCTCTTAATCTAACTCTCCTGGGGTGCTTAAGTAAATCTTCATAGTGTTTCATGAACGTAAGTGAAACAATCTTGTGAATTTCTGAACAACAAACATATCAAAGCAGTTCTTAGCCTCCAAAATACTTTTGAAAATGAAGCTTCTTGAAATAAAGACTAATCGCATACTTTAATTTCAATAAATGTTCTTAAAAGAGACTGCCTGCAAATCATTGTTCATTCTAATTTAACACATATTTTTGACTTCTTTGTCCTTTAGGTATTGTCTTCTCAGGCAAGTGTCTTGAAGGCATGTCACTTGGCAAACAAAGTTAGCTCTGTTTAAAAAAAAATCTTATTTTATGAATTTATTTTTCTTTCAAATTCTTTTTCAACTTTTTGTTCTCAGACACAAAAGACAGAGCAATGACATAAAATAATATATTGCTCCCTGGAGAATTACTCATTATCCATTAGACATTCATCAAATGTTATTAAGTATTTAAAAATGCAAAAAGCACAGCCAGGCTATGACAAAGACATTCATATAATTAGCAGAGTGAGTATAATGACTTGAAAAAAAAATAGTCTCCACAAAGAGAAAAATGAAAGTATCTGGGAAAATGTAAAAGACTGGGATAATTATTTGTTCCCTGTTTTGAACAGAGTGGTATTCAAACAAACCCCTATTGGATCGCATCAGAATACTGTCATACCGAAGTGTCATCTTGTAGACACTGGCAGCATTAGTGCTACAGAAATCCTGAACCAAAAATATTGGTATTTGAAGTGAATATTTTTGAGCTGCAAGTTTGAATTACAGTAAGAATGATACCAGAAAGTTTGTATTCTAGGGCCGAGTGAGGAAAACAAAGCAATAAAAGTACTGGCTGGTAGAGAAAGAAAGGAAGGCTAAGATTGGTCTTCAGGGATATAGCAATGTTCTACTTCAAAGGCAGCAATATCTGGTTTTAAAATGTAGTTTTAAGATGTCTTATGTCAGTTTTTTATTATTGTCCCAAAATTTTTCAAAACTGTACATTGTTTAGGTTTATCTATCAATACATTTTCCCTCAGGAGCTCAAGAGTTCGAGAGGACACATTCTTTTCCTTTTATTTCCTTCCTCTTTAGAAAAAAAATGAATATTACCAGTCCAAAAAATTTGTACAAAGTTATATAGTCTAGGGAAATGCTTATTTATCTATATAGTTCCACATTAAGGGAGAAATCTGAGTTGGAAGACAGAAAATATTTGGTTTATTTCCTGCTTCATTCTATACTAACTTTATGGAATTGCCAAGGGTATATATTTTTATAAATTTGGGTTAGATGAAATTTCTTATAAATGTACAAAACATCCACAAGTAATATAAAAAGAAAGTGGTTTTTATCAAAACTAAAAACTTTTCTATGTTAAGGGCACTACTAAGGATGTGAAAATACTATTTATAGGGAAATAGTCCCAAATCACATACCCAATAATTGATTATATCACCGTACACAAGAATGCTTGGCACTCAACAAAAAAAAGGAAAATTAATTTAAAACATGAATGAATGGCCCCAATAGACATTTATCAGAATAAGATGCATGAAAAGAAGTTCAGCATGGTTAATCATTGGGGGAAAACAAGTGAAAGCCACACAGAAATTCAATTTCTGACTCAACTAGAATGGTTCTGTTAAACACGACAGCTTTGTGACAAGAAGTGAAGAGTTTGGTATCTTTATTCATTTGGTGTAGGAACTTAACACAATACATTCACTCTGGCAGTTTCAGCAATGTTTAACAAATTTACTATAGAATGAAGACATCTCTAGATACCTGTATAAAATAAATGAAGCCAAGAGACTGTCAAAGATAAGAACACAATATTCATCAGACCCCCCCCCAAACAGGTTGAAAAAGAGCCAATGCTCATCCACTCCTGAATAAACAGAGGCAGTGGCATATTACCAAATCTTATGGAATGAAGTATTGGTGCATGCTACAGCATGGACATGACTTAGACACCTTATGTCAGGGGAAAGAAGCCAGCCACAAAGGAACATATTGTGTGATCCCGTCCATGAGACATTTAAATAATCAAAGTGGAAGACAGAAATGTCTTTAGTGATTGTCTTAACATCTAGGCTTCTTTATACAGTGAAGGAAGTATTCTCTAACTGGTTGTGGTAGTGCTTATTTAAATTTGAACATATTAAAGTCAAATAATTGGTTCATATGTGTTTCATGGTGCCTCTGTGGTTTCTATGTCAAGCTCCTGCTTGAGTTTCTGCCCAGACTTTCCTTGATGGTGGACCTTGAACTAGAAGTGTTAACCAAAGTAATCCCCCCCCAAGCTGTATTTTGTAAGGGTGCTTTTATCATCTCAACAGAGAGGGAACTAGAATGCCTACCAATCTTCACGTCCTGTTATTTAGTCCACTGGGTCCAACTAGTGCTGCCTATGTATGCATGAGTGTAGGACTAGTCACTAGAGCCTGGGAAGCCTACCAGGAGAAACATCCCTGTGAGGATTTGTATATGAGAGAGAATGTTCAGCACATGTCTTACTCATTATGGTTACCTTACTCATTATGATTATTTCTGGTCTTAGCTACTTATATGCAGATTACCTTTTCTTTACAGCTGAATGAAGTTTTATTGTGTAAACATACTACATTTTCATTATCTATTAATCAAGCAATGGACACCTAGGTTGTTTCCATTTCCTATTTATTGTGACTAGAGCAACACTGAACATGGATGAGCATCTATCCCTATGGGAGAAAAAAGTCATTTGGGTACATGGCTAAAAGTGGCATAGCTAGGTTATAGGTAGTTTATTTCTAACTTTTTGAGGAACCTTCACATTGATTTCAGAGCAATGAATATATATTAGATTTTTAAGAATACAGGAAAATCTTATGGATATCATAAATAAGCTGGGCAATTTGCATAATCTAACTAGAAGAATGTAACAATAAGAAAGCAAGGAACATGGCAAGCAGACTCACTAAAATTTGAATTTATCTCATGCTTATACTTTTAAAATTCCAATGAATACCGGTATTTAAAACCAAGGAGGGTGGAAGCTTAGACCTAATTTTCTTTTCATGATTCTTCAACAATGTCAAATACTGATGAGTGTCTTTAAATTATTACAGTATCATATAATGTGGATCGAGCAAATATAGGTGGATTAATTTTTAAAACATCCATGCTCACTGCTAATTACTCATCTCATTACAACTGGCAGCTCTGAGAGTTTTTGTATTATATTTTTAAACTCAAAGACAAACACTCTTGGATTTCAAAGATACATACAACATGAGTTAACCTTTTCCAAAAAAAGTTAACAACAGGCTACTCCAGCCCCACTCAGGAGAAAGGTGAGCTTGGGCATTGGACACAGGTCCAACTTCTGCTTGCCCACTCTGGGATCTCCTGGCCTGTAGGCAGGACAACTCACCCCTGGCAGACCACACAACCAAGTGTCTGCTGACATCGCTGAGCTAGTCCCGATCCCACCCACCAGGAGAGGGAGAGCCTCAGACCCACCTGCACCCACTGTGAGACCCATCAGAGTATTGGACCTGCTTGCACCCACCAGAAGAGAACCTTTGACCCATACACACCAGGAGAGGAAGAGACTCCACCTGCACCCACTGGAAGAAAGGATGGGAAGACAACAATATAAACACATTCAACAACAGAAAAACCAGTATGAAGTCACCTAGGGACTCTACACCAGCAAGACCTGAACATACCAACACAGTTGAAGCAGAGGAGAATGACCTTGAAAACAACTTCAATCACTATAGATGGAGAAAACAAGATATTCCACAACAAAACCAGATTTAAACAATATATTTCCACTAATCCAGCACTATAGAAAATACTGGAAGGCTACCTTAAATGCCCTTCTCTGATAATGAGATTGATGACTACCTTACATGCCATCCTAGAGCCTTCATCCAGTAGCTGATGGAAGCAGAAACAGACACCCACAGCTAAACAGTGAACTGAACTCCCAGAACCCAGTTGCAGAGAGGGAAGAGTGATGAGCAAAGAAGTCAAGCCCAGGCTGGTAAAACCCACAGAAACAGCTGAACTGAACAAGGGGAGCTCATGGACCCCAGACTGATAACTGGGAAACCAACATAGGACTGATTCAGACCTCCTGAATGTGGGTTTCTATGAGGAGGCCTTGGCAATCTATGAGGCCTCTGGTAATAGATCAGTATTTATCCCTAGTATAAGAATAGACTTTGGGAGCCCATTCTACATATAGGGATACTCTCTCAGCCTAGACACATGGGGGAGGGCCTAGGCCCTGCTCCAAATGATATGATAGACTTCGAAGATCCCCCATGGAAGGCCTCACCTGCCCTGGGGAACAGAAAAGGGATGTGATAGAGGGTTAGTGGGGGGCAGGGGAGAGGGGGAGGGAGAAAAAAACCAACAAAACAACTTAGATTCACTGAATTGAGTTGATGTTGATTTTTTTTTTAGTTTTTAAAAAAATCTACTTTAAATTTAACATTAAAGAGTAATATCTTTAAAGAAAAGCTTTTCCTTGGAACTATAGCTCATTTTCACCTTTTCTTATTTAAGAGTTTCATTGCAACACAAGTGTTAGGCTTTTATTACTCTCTCCTTTATAGTTTTTGCTCATTTTGCATCATCCAAAAATAATATATTTTGTTAAATATCACATTGAAAGTCTCATTTGAAGTTATGATATAGTCATAATTTTAATCACAGTGGTTAGGATACAGTGATTAGTGTTAATACAGTGGTTAGGATACAGGATTCTGAAAACTGGAAATTAAAGTTTTATTTGCTAAAGAGCAGCCATGAATGTATCTGATTGCCAGTAGAATTTCTGTTGGGCACAAAAGCATAGAGATAAGGGATTAAAAGCACAAGACTGCAGATCAATTAAGGGTCCAATACGTTAGCTGAAAACAGTCATAGAAATTGCTCTACTAGATGTCTATGGACACCATCTTTCAGTCCCTCTACTCAATCCTGTTCCAAATGTGTTAAGCTTCAAACCTGGGACAAACAGCTGAGGTGCCTATTTAATGTATCAAAGCAGACCTGGCTGCCAGGTTCTCTCAGCATCACTCAGTCCCCACTTGTTACAGGGTAAGGCTGGCATACCCTGTCTGATACCCTGAAGTCTCCTGCCCTTCTGCAGAGGCTCTTCCCTATATAATCCAGACATTTTGGTTACCCTGCCCCACTTTCCCTTTTGTAAATTTGCTTTACTGGTTGCTGTGCTTGGTTTCCTCTCTCTCCTCTCCCCCGGCTCCCCTCCACATGGCTCAACTCAATCTGGTCATTTCCACTCTGGACTGTCCAGATGTCCCTCCCTGTGACTGTGCTCCCCCACCTGTCTACAATAAATCTCCTCCTCCAGCTCCTAAGGAGCGGTCATGTCTTTCCTTCCTTTGATTTCTTTTTTCATTCATCTCCATGAGGATCAAATCCACTGCATCATCCATACACTAGAACTTCCAAACACTGCAAACTTTCATGTCTCCCTGTCCCTTTAAGACATTTTAATGACTAATCATAATCCTAAATTTCCACCTGCTAATTTAGTAGACTACCTAACAAACAGAGGGAGTTTACTCTCCAAAGCAATATGTCATTCAATCAATGCAATCATCCCATGATTTCACAATTATCTTAGCAATTTGTATTGGTCTCCCTAAAATTGCTTTAAATTATAGATCCAGGGAGCTTATATTCTGAACCCATCCTTTGAAATTTGAATAAGTGTTCAATTCCTCGAAAAAAAATGGAATAAATTGTTGATTGTGCTTTTTCTCCCTTTAAAACAAATGAGTACATTTTGGCCTAACTGCTCTGCATTTGGCAGCTATTATCATGTTGAGCACACTGTCATTACTTCTTAGTTTCCCGTGCTTGCTCCCCCACACCCCACCCCATTGGAATCCAGCTCCCATCTGTTTACCCCACACAGATTTCAGTTCTCTCACACAATAGGATTCCTTATTCCTTGCTGTTTTCCAGTCCCTGTAAGAATACAGCTTTTTTGTGGTTGAGTACTAGCTGCTAGGTAGAGCTATGTGAGTTTCCGTGTCTACTTTTTGTTACTAGAGTGAAATGCCCATGGTAAGGAAGTTATGGAGAGGAAAGGGTTATTTTATGCCATGTTTTAGGGATTGCAGTCAGTGATGGTTCTATAACTTTAGGGCTTAGGATAAAAACAAAACAGTGGGAGTGTGTGGTACAGAGAACCTGTTCAACTATGTGAGGAAAGGAAAGAAGGAAGGGAGACAGACAGACAGATGAAGGGACCAGCTCCCCATTTCAGCAGCCATGATAGTAACATGTGCTCACCATGAGCTTGTCTTAGTCACTAGAAGTCAGATGCCTGCCTTGTGGCAAGGAACCAATCAGAAGTTAGCTGGTGGCTCTATGCTTTACAGCTCTGGCTGTGCTTTACGGACAAGTGCACAGCAATGACACTCAGAGCATAGCAACCACCCTTGGGAGGGCCTATGGGCCATAACAACCAATTGGCCAATCAACACAGGGCAAGCCCTCCAAGCCTGGAGGCACACCAATCCTGAGCCTGTGCGTACCTCTAGACACTCCCCTTGGGCCGCTCTACAAGATCTCTTTGCAGCCCCTTCGATCCGTCTTTGCTAGCCATCCACCATGGTGGGTGGGTGGAAGACCCAAGCTAGCATGGGGTTAGCTCATTAAACAACAATAAAGCTTCATGCAGTTTGCAGCAAGTTTTCGAATCTTCCTGGTGATTGGGGTGACCATGGTCCTGGGCTGGGACCCCAGAGGCCTGAGTTTTCCATGGGTCTAATACAGACAGACAGACTCCCAAATCCCTTTGAAAACACATTCGGTGTCTTAACTTCCTTCTCCCAGACAACGCCTCCTTAAGGTTCCAGTACCTTGTAACACTGTTACAGATTGGTAGCCAAGTCTTCAACAGACAGACCATTGAAGGATGCGTTCAAAGTACAGTATTCTGCCTCATAATCCTAGTGTTTAACTTTACTTTCCATTACAAAACGAAATCAGTCCATCTCTAAAGTTTCAACAGTTTCTGTTTTGTTGGTAAGTCAAGTCTGAATTCTCCACTGACACTAGGCAAACCCAACTCTGAACCAACATCTTGTAAAAACCAACAAAGTTACAATACTGACTAGACACAATGATGGCACAAGTTCCAAACCAGCAGGACAACACCAGCAAGGCTAGACTAACAAAAGGCTTAAACCCAGATCCACAAAGGCTGAAGTCTATCTATGCTCAGCATTTGGGCCACACCACTCAAGATGTAGATTCCTGTGGGTTTGGTTAATTCCTGCCCTATGACTTGCTGGCTGCAAACCTCAGGCTGTGTTTCAGGCTAGTTCTGCCTGCTGCCTACTTTCCTAGTCCACATTCATGGCATTTTTGTCTTCTTGAAATCTCCTTCGTACCTTACACTGCTAGCTCCCAGTTCCACGGTCAGGAGCTGCTTGCAAGGGCTCTGACCCTCGACCCCCCCCCCCACTGTGCCTGGCCTCCCAGGGTTTCACTTGAAATCTCCACAGAAGGCTCTCTAAACACTCTTTAACTGACACTCTACATGGCAACAAAATCAGTACCACAGGGATGTTACCAGGGTCTGTCAGACCTGTGGTCTCTTCCTGGGCCTGCTTGAAGCATGGCTGCTGCATCCTCAGTATCTTGCTGGTTTAGAAGGGTCGGTCATACAATAGTTCTATTTTGAATTTTTTTTTTGAGAAATCTCCTCATTGATGTCCACAGTTTCAGTGTTCATTTGTTCCCTTACTAACCGTGTGTAACAGTTCCTTTCTCTCCATACTCTCCACATTTGTTTTTGGAACTGTTGATGACAGCCATTCTGATTGGGGTGAGGTAGTATCTCTAAGTAAGCCTAATTGACACGTTCTAGAGTTATTTTGAAAATAGCTATAGGCCACTACTATTGCTTTTTGGAAAACTGTTCAGTTCATTTGCTCATTTGTTGAATGGCAGTTTTATTTCCTTAGTTTTTGGTTTCTACAATTCTTTGTAAATTCTGGATATTAGCCCTTCGTGTGAAGTGTAGTTGAGATTTTCTTCCATTCCATGGGCCACCTGTGAACTCTGAATGCTAACTTCTGTGGTTTCATCTATTGACATTTGAGGTCTGTTCCCAAATACTTGGTGTTTTATTAAATTTTTTTTGCCTACCTCAATATCTTGAGGTATAGAACATGTGTTTACTTTTACAAATTTTAGTGTTTCAGATTTTAAATTAAGGTTTTTGATCCATCTTGAGGTTCTGATTGTTATATAAGATTAAAGATAATATAAGGTCACTCTTCTGAGGAGAAATCCAGTTTTGCCAGCACCATTTGTTGGATAAGCTTTTTTCCAAGCTAAGCTTTTCCTCCTCTGTGAGAAATTATTGGAAGTACTTTTGCTTTTTTCAGGTCTTTCATTTTATCCCATTGATCTGCCTGTCTACTTTTATGTCACTATCAGTCTGTCTATCTCTACAGCTCTAGAGCAAAAGCTGAGGTTGAGTATTCTAGTAGTTCTGGCAGCATTCTTACTCCTTAGGATTGCTTTGGCTATTTCTTTTGTGGTTCTTCTATTTTTTTTTTTTTTGCAAACCAATGAAGTATGACATGGGAATTCTGATAAGTATTACATTAATTATGAAAATAATTTTAGTTGTAGAGACATTTCCACAGTATTAATTCTGCCTATCCAGGAATGTGACATATTTCTCCATAATCTAGTATCTTCCATGATTTCCTTCCATTTTCAGTATCTTAAACTTTTTGTTTTAGAGGTCTTTTACTTCTCTGGTTAGATATATTCCCAAGTGTCTAATTTGGGGTGAGTTATTTTAGAAGGCAGCTATACTCACCATTATACCACCAATTCAATAAGGGGTGAGGTATTTTGAATGAAATATTTATCCTGATTTCTTATTTGGATAGTAGACTTGTTTCTTTCTTTTTTTAGACAGGATTTTTTTCTGTAGCCCTGGCTGTCCTGGAACTTGCTTTGTAGAAGACTGTTAGTGTAAATATAGGCTGCTATTTTTAGACTGATTTTATATCCTGCAGCGTTACTGTAAAAGTTAATTAGGTCCAAGAATTACAAGTGGGCTCAATAGGGTCTTTTAAGCAAAGAATCATGATGTCTTCTCTTCTAATAGCTATATCTTTTATGTCTTCCCCTTGTCTGATTTCTGTAGCTAAGACTGATTTGATGTAGCTAAGTATTGCTTCAAATAAGAAAGCATAGAGTGGACATCCTTGTCTCATTGTTGATTTTAGAGAAAATTCTCTGTCTCCACCTAATATAATATTGTCTCTAGCTTTGTTATATATAGTGTAAGGATTCAGGCATTATGATGGCCTGTTGCCTGTCAGCATGCACTCAAGTAGTACCCTGTCTAGCCCAGGGTTCTATGCCTCCTATGTCACTACATAGTCTGCACACAGGTCCAATAGCCTTTATGATAAAAACTCCACTCACTTTGGCTATCTTTCCTGCTCTTCCTATGAAAGGGCAGAAAGGAGTTTTCCTGTTGCTCTGTTTCTCTCTCTATCCCCCCACCCCTCCCTCCCTCCCTCTGTCCCTTTCTCTTTCCTCCTCCCTTCCCTTTCTAACAAAACTTGTCACTAAAGCTCTGTTTGCCTAACATGTTCGTCCCTCACCAGCCATGGAACCCTCCAAGGTCCCCCTGGATCAATATTATAAAACATTGTCCTTAATATTTGGAGGTATGTTCCATCTATTCTTAAAGTCTAAAAGCTTCAACTAACTCCTGGAAGATCCATGGGCTGGGCAATCAAGCCTGTAACACACAGCCTTTAGGGATATCTAAGATATACATGTTAGCATTTTCCTTTAGCACTGGATGAATGGAGCTACACAGTTTGACAAGGTTCTTTTCCTTTGTCCTTTTGTAATATCTTTACTTTAGCTCCAGCCCCCAGCTGTTACTGATCTTTTAAGCGACTCAACTGCTCTGTTCTTTTCAGAAAACAAATTAAATGAATCTACACATTATATGATTTTTGTTTTAGCTGCTTTTATCTACTATTCTCTTTTTATAAAATTATTTATCCTTTAGTAATTTCATATGGGAACGCAACACATTTAGATCATAATTGATCATAAATCACACCAATGCAGTTAGCCTGTTTGACCATATCTTCTATGCTTATCCTAAATCTTTATTTCATTTTCATGACATTCAAGGCCTACTTCATGAATCAGAGTACTTGTAGCCATATTTTTTTCACCTATAACTTTAATTCAGAAATCCAATAGTCTCCAGTATGCTTGGAACTGCAGAATGAGATACAAAGTGGACTCTCATCAGATACAGCACCATTCTCTCCTGTATTACAACACATTATCACCTCTTATTCTAAATGTCTACTGCATTTTAAAGGCACTCAATTTAGCAATGACTCTTGTTAGGAAAAGGGCCTTTCAAATATGCTGTGGTTCTTATAAGCACACATGTTTTTCCTAAAAGCACCATTGACATGGAGCGCTCAGGTAAATTGATGCATTTTAATAAGGAGCTCAAGGCAATGATATGAATGAATATAATCACTGAGAATTTTCTTGATCTTGAATTTGCAAATTATATATCTGTACATTTTATGTATTTAACACAGCCTCAATCTTCCAGTTATATGTATTCATTTATCAGTGAAAATAGTGATGTCTTATTTTTCCTTCAAATTTGCTGAGGTCAGCTATAATTAGAAACTAAAAATATCAGATTTATATAAACAGCTGTCTGCCTCAAACTTAAAGCCATCGTTATCAAAGATAAAAAGAAAACAGAATGATTCTCCCTAGGACTGAAGCAAGGATCTCAGTATCTCTTGAGCTTATCTTTTTTTATATGCCAATGTATTTTCCAACATTAGAAACACCTCTTAAATCTTGGCAAGGTGTCTACTTGGCTCTAACTTATGGCTATTTTTGAAGAAGGAATGGCAGTAACTATGCAAACATTCCCAGTTTTTTTGCAGTGTATTTTACTTAGATTTTTTAAAAGAAGCCAAAATTTCATATTCCCCAATACATTTAATTCTTTTAGTTCTCTCTTTCTCCTTCCTTCCTTTCTTTCCTTTCTTTCTGCCTCTGTCCCTCCATCTGTGCCTCTGTCACTGGCTGTCTGTCTGTCTCCTACTCACTAGTCTCTTGCTCTGGTATTTTTGAGGCAAGGTTTGCTATGTAGCCCAGGCTGGCCTTCAACTCTCTTCTCATAACTTTTGGGTTGCTGGGATTACAAGTAGGCACCAACATGCCAGATTGAATCGTTCAAAAGACATTGAAAGTTTCAGTAACCAAAATATTTGACTTGTATTAGATTGTATCCTAGACTCATTCATCAGATTACCTGGTTTTTGCATTAGTTAATCCACAGACATTTAGCTCTGAGAAAGCAATATGAATTCTAAAGGGCTTGGGTGATTGTAGATGGAAGTTTCTGTCCCACCCGGATCTGCAGCCGTTCAATCCCTCCCCCCCCAAAAAATCACACAGAGGCTTATATTAATTATAAACCATTTATCCTATTGCTCAGGCTTATTACTAACAAACACTTACAACTTAAATTGACTCATAATTCTTATCTGTATTTAGCTATGTGACTTGGTACCTTTTCTCAGTATGACGTTGTCATCTTGCTTCCTCTGCATCAGGCTGGAAACTCTGTCTCTGATTTCCTCTTCCCAGGATTCTCTTAGTCTGGTAGGCCCACCCGTACTTCCTGCCTGGCTACTGACCTTTCAGCAGTTTATTAAACCAGTACAAGTGACAAATCTTTACAGTGTACAAAACCATTATTCCACAGTAGGTGATATTTTCACACTTTTCAAATCATCTTCTTTATGAGCTACAAGCTATTGCAAAACATGCTTAGATGCTACATTGTTAACATTCATGTGCATCTATCCCACTATAATTACTTACAGTTGAGGAGACATGACTTAGTTCAGATAGAACAGTTGCTATAGAAGTTGTTTTCAGGCAGTTCTTTCTACACAACAAGAGATTTACATGTTAGCAGAAACACTCTTGTAGACATTTTCGCCATGTACAAAGCATCACAGAACCTAGTTAAAATGAAATATTCCCATATCTGAAGCTTTGGCAAGCACATGCATGCACACCTGCATGTCACTGAGTTTCAGGGGCATTGTTCTAATTGTGAAGATTGCTCAGTTCAATGTTACTGAAGTCCATGGCATGAGAATTCAAATGAACACTTGCTTCAATGAAAGGAGACTAAAATAGTCCCCTTCTTTTGTTGTTCAAGCTAGACAATTTTATGCTCTCTTAAAACATTTGGACAAAGATGCCCCTCACCATGAATAAACATGGTCTTGCATAAGGTCAGACCAAGGCTCTCTTCTGTCTTTCATCTCGTTAAGCTGCCTTTTAGAACAATCTAACATATGGTGACATAAGAACCAGAAAGACATCTGGAAGCCTCACCCCCACCAGGCAGCTCTGAGCCTTTGCTGTAGGACCTGGGGGCCTGAAGAGCCAGCAACTTCTCTCAGGCAGCCTTTTTGCTCTTTCCAACCTTTCTCTCTCACCAAATGGTCTTACCTGACATGGTCTGAACTAGGTGCGAGGCTACGTTGCATTCAACCAGAGCATGAATGCAACACAGCAAAGGAGGATAAGCGAATCATTGGACCTAGAGCAGAGGCATCCTAGTTAGATTTCAGAACTCACTGGAGCTGTTTTCTATAAGATCCTGCTCCATGGAAGGCACCAGGAGAATTTCTGCTGGCTGTATGAACCTGCCGAAAGCTCTGAGACTCTTCCACTGGTCTTGCCCTTTAGAACTGTAACAGCTGGAGACTCTCCCATATTTTCTAGGCACAGTTAGTCATTTGGGGATTTGAAGAAAAGTCCAAACATCTAGATTCTGACCCCACCCCCTTTTAAAAATCTAGATCCTGGGCCCTGGCATGGGTTCCAAGTTCTCTATTTCAGAGAAAATACCCGCAGCCTGGCTTCAGGTTAATCTAAAAACTTCTACTTTGGAAGTTACACGCTAAGTTTACTTGTCCAACTCTTGGTCTAATGACCTCAATATACATTAGACAAATGGCCACTGCTGAAACAAATTCAGAACTTTCTATTTTAAACACTTGAAACTGATTTAGGTGGCAGAGACCCCCTGCTCAAACAGAAGGCATGCCAGCCTACAGAACCCCAGGTATGTCATCCACCCACAGACTCCCCTCACTCTATCAGTGTCCCTCCACCCTACCTCCAATCCCCCATCACTCCTAGTCACTGTGTCCCAACATGGGTGTAGAGAACTTCTCAACCAGAAGCCACACTGACCATCAGAAGCCCAGCCCCCAACTGAGGTGGAGATACCTTGCTCAACCACAGGCCACACCCTCCAGAAGACCAGAGAGGAAACAGAAACCAAGGAATAAAACACCTATCCAACAAAGACAAACTCAGAAATCAGTACCTACACCTATAATCACCCCAAAGCCAATGCCTACATGCCAGCATAAGAACATAATAGCCAAGGCAATATGTCACCACCAGACCCCAGCCATTCTCCTACAGTAAGCCATGAATATTCCAACACAATTGAAGCACAAGGAAAAGACTTTAAAACCATCTTTATTAAGATAGAGGACCATAAAGAGGTGATGAATAGATCCCTTCAAGAAATCCAGGAAAACACAAAGGGACAATTGGAGGAAATGAATAAATCCCTTAAAGAAACCAAAAAAAAAAAAAAAACTATTGAAGGAAACAAATAAAACTGTTCAATGCCTGAAAATGGAAATAGAAACAAAAGAGAAAACATAAATTGAGGGAATTCTGGAAATGAAAAATCTACATAAATAAACAGAAATCACAGAGGAAATCTTAACCAAGATATGGAAATGAGAATCTCAGGCATTGAAGATACCATAGACAAAATAGATCAGTCAAAGGAACCAAATCATCTACTTAGAGGCCTTTAATAATTATTTTCTAAGTCTCTTCAGGAACAGGGGGGAAATCACCTGATCCATTGCAGACAGTCAAGACCCTGTCCCTGCTACATGAGCAGAGGACCCTCTCTTCAATGGACCCAAAAGCCCTCTTCAATAGAAAACAGCTGTAACACCCTGCCATGCATATTTATGATGGGGGATGTCCTTCTGTATATGTTTCTCATATTGGTTGATGAATAAAACACTGATTGATCAGTAGCCAGGCAGGAAGCATAGGCGGGGCTACTAGACAAGGAGAATGCTAGGAAGAGGAAGGCAGAGGGGAGCTTCCAGAGAGACATCACGTAGCTGCTGAAGGAATAGCAGGTCCGGGCATTCTCCAGTAAGATAAGGCCACGTAGAAATAAATAGGTTAATAGTTATGGGTTAATAATTTGGAGAGAGCTAGCCAGTAAGAAGACTGAGCCACTGTTCAAACAGAAACTCTGTTTACACATATTGTACTTTATATTTATATAGGATTAAAACATTTTCTATGTGTTTCTCACAGAAAATTCTGGAGACCAAATGAAATGGAATAAAACAAGCATTTGTCTTATTAATTGCTATTATTTTGTGTATGGGATAGTGTTTCATAATTGCTTTTATGTTCAGCCACATGTATATATCACTACATCCCAAAATTATTGTGGTTAATGAAATAGTCTCTTGGAAAATAAATATGGATCCAGTCAGTTCAGAAAGGCATTATATATAGACAAGCCAAAGCCCTGGGTTCTTTTTATTTTATTACCAACCAGAATAATGTATGTTTTCCATTTCAAGGTCATCTAACTGTGCTGAATGCCTGGTGCAGTTCTACCCATCATGGCTTCATCTCCAGCTTCAGAAATATAGACAGGAAGGGAAAAAATGATGGGAAATGAAGAACACTAGCAGTCCTTTAAGAGATGTTTCTGGAATCACTACACAACATCCTATATAACTCACTGGTCAGACATTAGCTGAATGGCTATGTCCAGCTGCATATAATCTGAGACATAAAAGTTTTCTCTACAACATCTCCAGTGGGGATTGTATTAATTAAGAGGTAAAAATGAACATTAGCATGTTATCCAGCACTCTGAAGAAGAAAACATAAAGTATTAGGCTCCTGTAAATAGAAAACTATAATTATATTGTGGTTCAATTTTCACAAAACCTTTCAGTAACTTGTTAGTTAATTCTTTTAACAATCTCATACAGCAAAACATTGATTCACAAACTCCAGGTTTTGCTTAACATACCCATGATCAGACCAAGACTCAAATTCTATGATAAGTCTTAGATAATGCTGTTTTTAAAGGAAAAATTGCAGGTTCTTTCACTGCAGATATCTATAAAGAGAATTTAATTAATTTCCAAAGCAGAGATTTTCATGATTTTTTTCTTGTAGTAATTATATGACCCTTCCCCTGCATAACAATATATACTTATAACTATAGCTAAGCTCTGTAATTCAAGTTATAAATTGCAAATGAAAAAAAAGTAAGAAAATTCTGTGACATCCAGGAAGCACTGAAAAGTAATTTGTTCCATTCCAGGCTATTTGGCATGTTATGAATTATTAACATAAATATTATAATGTAAAATACTGCATATACATATTGCTGGTATGTATACAATTTATGGGTATTATTTAAAATTCAAGACTAGATAGTTATAATTCATGTGATATTTATATTTATTGATTCATCTTAGTCTTTGTATTACATGTGCATGGACTGGCTAACCTTGATTACCCACTTATTTTAGGGTTGTAACCTGGCAGAGGAATTCAGTTTGCTAGGATAACTGAATAGAAAAATGAAGCTGAAAACTTACATTATTCTAATAATTACCTGAAAAAATGCCAAGATATATTTAGAAAGAAAGACTTCTGTAAATTTCTTCATACTCCACTTTAAAGTGACAGTTAACATTTCATAGTCTCTTCTCAATTCGCTCCGGCTATCTCTAGGACTGTTAAATATAAGAACACTGGGCCAAGAAGAATGGGTAGAACACACACAGTGTCTTCTGTTCAACAGATTTCTTGTAGGAAACGTGTCTAGATGTCCATCTGAATTATCATATCCTCATACCAGTGTCTCAGATGGCACTGTTCTTAGTGAAGCAAAGAATGCTGGTTCTCATGGTTCTCTTCACTCAAAGGATTGTTTAACTGTAGCTAATAAGAATACAAAGTCAAGTATCACTTGGACAATTTATTTAATACATGGTTTTGGCAGACCCAGTTGTTATGAAGTATAGAAGAACTATCACTTTAGCTACACCTGAACTGCCAGCAAATGCAAATAAGTACATGCACCATTAAATTAAATGCCATCCAACATTTATCAAATAGTGTCTTAGTTACAGCTTGATACCTATCTAAATTCATATCCTAGCAAAACTAGGCCTGGAAAGTGCCTGTGTGGCTCTGCACCTTCAGAATTGAGTTCAAAAAAACCTGCAGCACATCAGAACCTCAGCAATAACTCTTAATATTTTCTTCTGACAAAAAAGAAAAAAAATCAAGTTGACTTTAATATATTTTCAAATATTTACTGGAAGTAATGTACAAGAAACCTACTCCAGGATAATGTACCTCACACCGATGGAATTATGTATAAAGGGAAACTAATCTAGAATGACTTTCCAGTTGTACAAACCATAAGGTTCAGATATATTTTACAAAGAAGTTTAATTTTTTGACTTTTTTATTTAAATTAGAAACAAGCTTATTTTATATGTCAATTCCAGTTTCCTCTCCCTTCCCTCCTCCCCTGACCCCCCCCCACACACACACACACTGACTCCCTATCCCATCCCCTTTCTGCTCCCCTCGGAGGGTTGAGGCCTTCCATGGGGGATCTTTAAAGTCTGTCATATTATTTGGAGCAGGGCCTAGGCCCTCCCCTGTGTGTCTAGGCTGAGAGAGTATCCCTCTGTGTGGAGTGGGTTCTCAAAGTCCATTCGTGTACTAGAGATAAATACTTATCCACTACCAGAGGCCCCATTGATTGCCCAGACCTCCATTCTGACATCCACGTTTAGGGGGTCTGGAAAAGTCCTATGATGGTTTCCCAGTCTGGGGGTCCATGAGCTCCCCGGGCTCGGGGAGTGGCAAGGCAGGCTGCCTGCCATGCTGTGCTTCCTGTCGATGTCGCTGTCCTTGCCACCAATGCAGCCCTTGGAGCCGCCTCCACCACTGTGCGTCTTCACGTGCTTTCTCGGGTGATTGCTGTGCATGAAGCCTTTGTTGCACACCATACAGATGAAGCGCTTCTGTCCCGTGTGGATCTGCAGGTGACTAACTTTGGCCTTTGTGTATTTCCTGAAGGTGATATTGTTAACTGTTGACAAACACTTCTGACGCTACATTCAAGTGTTGTTTGCAGAGTCTGCAAGCTAACTATTCATTGTCATGTTGAAATAATTTGGATTATTTCACATTGAAATGAAAATCCTTTCTCTGGAACATTTTAGACTTAAATGCATGAAACATAATTGATTTACTTGTAATATTTTAAATGGTATTAATAAACTCAGACAAAAGACAAAAAAAATACAAAGCCAAAAATCCTGACAAAGAGAGATGCAAAGATCAGCAGAAACTGGACTGAAACATTTGCTAGAGTGGTTGTGCCTGTGAAGAAAGGCCCATAGTCAAGAGTCAGTGGGAACTATGATCAGGTTTCTGATGGGGGAATTCCTTCTGTGTATGTTTATCTTATTGGTTGTTGAATAAAGTACTGTTGGCCAACAGGGAAGCAAGTTACACAGGACTAAGAGAGAAGGAGAATTCTGGGAAATGTAATAAAGAGAAGTCTTGTGACAGGAAGTGACATAGCAGGCAGACTCAGAATATAAGCAGGGACAAGCAGGAAATCGATCTCTTCCTCCTCCTCTTTTCTCTGTAGTCTCTATGTGATCCCGAGAAGTGGACACATGCCGCTGGCTTCCTCCATAAGATAAGTTCTTATATATTAGTAGTTATGGTTGATAATTAAGACTGAGCTAGCAGATAAGAAATCCTAGTCATTGGCCAGCAGCATTGTACCTAATATAAGTCTCTGTGTGTTATTTTGGGCACCCACATGGCAGCAGGACTCGGGCAGCTTGGCAGAAAGATTTATTGTTACAGGTTTCAGACCTAACAAAGCTAGAAGAACATACTGAGACCTTGTGAGTTTAGTGACACCCTCCAAAAATTCAAGTCTATTGGAAGCACAGAAATCAGAGTGCCTAACTACTTTTGTGACAACTTCACACAAGCTAGAGTCATCAGAGAAGAGGGAGCCTTGGTTAAGAAATTACCTCCATAAGATCTAGTTGTACGAAAGCCTGTGGTACATTTTCTTAATTACATGTGGGAGGACCCAGACCACTGCGGGTGGTACCACACCTGGGCTGGTGGTCCTGGGTCTTATAACCAGGCAGACTAAACTAGGCTATGGTGGCACAAGTTTTTAATCCCAGCCCTTGGGAGGCAGAGGAAGCCGGACCTCTGTGAGTTCAATGCCATCCTGGTCTATGAATTGAGTTCCATGGCCTCTACATCACTTCCTGCCTTGGTTCTTGCCAAACTTGAGTTCCTTCCTGAGTTCCTTTGAGGATGAACAGTGATGTGGAAGTATAGGCCGAATTAATCCCTTTCCTCCCAGCTTGCTTTTGGCTATGGTGTTTCATTACAGTAATAGAAACCTTAACTAAGTAGTTCTCAATGGAGTAATTTTGGATTCCATAAGCCTAATGACTAGTATATTAAGATCAGGATAACTTTAATAGGTAAATGCCAACCACATCCTTGACCTTGACCACACCCTGATGGGCATGGTCGGGCACTCCTATAGCCAGCCCTTAGGAGGCATGGTTATGGTGTCTCCCTACACTGGTGTCTCTAAAAGAATGTCATGTGAAGACACATAGGACTAATTGAGGAATGAGCTATATGGCAAGTGGAATAATTCCCTAAAAAAATAGTCAATGCAAATAAATGTATTTTAGGAAATCACAAAGCTCTCTTCTGTCTTGCATTCTGTTTATCTTATCTGTATAGAGACAAAAGGAGAATCTCCTGTCTGTTTAAGGTGACAGTGATAAGGAGCATTTTAGCCCATATCTCCATGCATGGGATTAACAGTCATGATGTTAACTAGAAAGTGACCTTCGCCGGGCGTTGGTGGTGCATGCCTTTAATCCCAGCACTGGGGAGGCAGAGGCAGGCAGATCTCTGTGAGTTCGAGGCCAGCCTGGTCTCCAGAGCGAGTGCCAGGATAGGCTCCAAAGCTACACAGAGAAACCCTGTCTCAAAAAAAAAAAAAAACAACAACAACAACAACAACAACAACAAAAGTGACTTTATCTGTCTAAGCAAAGGCCAAGGGACAGTAAGGATAATTAGACTGATGAGAATAAGATCCTGTCCTGGAAGGGGGCCAGCCAGTTAGAATTCCTAAAGTAAGTATGTAGACATGAAAGCAGAGGAGAGGCTTACTCCAATTTCAGGGGGATTCCTTGAAACAAATTACATAAAGAATGGATAGTTTTAGTCCCGGTGTCTCCTAGGACCTGCCAGAGACTTCCCTCAGAATAACTGTTTGTGAGAGGTTACATCCCACACTCTGGGTCACAAAGAACACATACAGACTATATTATTCATAATTTTCTTAAATAGTGCCATCAAATGTTTGCATAGTTTCCTTTCAGAATGTCTTGACTGTTGAAGGAATCATCATAAACTTATTGAAAGCAATGCTGCTGTATCTGACTGCCAGCTTTTCTAAAAGTTACATCCTCCAATCTCATTAAAGATGAAAGAGTAAAATGTTCCATAGGAAGGTTTACACATGCCTACATCACAGGACAAAAGAAAAGAAAGGAAAGAAGGGAAGAAGGCAGAGACAAGGAAGAGAAGGAGGAGAAGAGGAGGGGAAAAGGAGGAAGATGATGAAGAGGAAGAGGAGACAGAGGGAGAAGAAATGATTAAACTTATTCTCCCTAAGGACAGCAACAAGTACTTAGAGATTTGGTGTAATATAACACCTTATTTTAATAGTCTGTTTTCCTGTGTATATATGTGTGTGTGTGGGCATATGTGGTCTGTGCATGTATATGTAGGTATATGCACTCCTGTTTAGAATCCAGAGGAGAACATGAGATTTTGGGTGTCTTCTCCTGTGACAGGGTCTCTCACTAAATATGTACTTGTTGGCTGGCCAGCAAGCCCCAGTGCTCTTCCTGTCTGCTTCCCCTAAGTGCTGTGGTTACAGATACTTGTGACCTGCCTGAATTTTGCACTGACATGTGGATCTTTACTCAAGTTCTCATGCTTGCACACCTAGTGCCTTTACCAGCCATCTTCCCAGCAGACTATCTTAACTGAAGATCTAAGAGCTGTGAAGTCCATGGGATTTAATCAGATAGTCTCAGTAAATTATACAGATCTGAAAAGTTAATTTAAGAATATAATCACTAAACATTTTATTTTTTCTCCATTTTATTTAAATTAGAAACAAAATTGTTTTACATGCCAATCCCAGCTCTCTCTCCCTCCCCTCCTCCCCTGACCCCCACTAACACCCTACCTATCCCATACCCTTTCTGCTCCTCAGAGAGGGTGAGGCCTTCCATAAGGGATCTTAAGAGTCTGGTGTTTTATAAGATTTGTGCCAGTAAATTTACTCTGGTCATTGCTTCCAAATTTCCAAGGGAGCACAAGTTAATTTGCATGTAGAGAAGTCTTTCAGCCCTCAATAAATGATATAGTATATGAGAAAAACAGAGAAAAGTAAAGGCTAGCTCATAACTAATATGTATCTTATAAAAACTCTAACAGTTTTTTAAAATAGCATAATAGAAATAACATTATAAGCAGTAATAACTATAGAATGGTCTGTTAAAGTTGTTATATATTGTTATAAACAATATTATTTTGGACTCAACATGAGCTTTAATTCAAGCACTATTCATATAGGGGAAATGAGGCATGGTGACATTTTGTCATTTGCCTAAATGTCATTGAGCTAATTACCTGAATTCAGACACATGCAAAGTATATTCAAGATAGGAACAATTGAACACTTATTGTCTTGTAGTTAGCTGAATTTAAAAACTAGTTAATACATTCCAAAATGTATTTAAGTTATTGTTTTAATAACCTGGCAAATCAATTGTCCATCTATGTTTTTTGTATAATCTTAAATTGGTTCATACAACACACTATGCAAGCTGTTTATGGGTTGTCTCCCAAAGGATGTCACAATACATTGAAGACTGAGCAAAAATTAACTATCAAAAAATAATCCTGACCCATGGAAGACTATCTAATTAAATAAGTGTATGCATGCTTATATATGTAGTAACCTTTCTTCCAGCTCCACCTTGCTTGAGACCTTCACAAACATATTTTCAACAGTTCACTGTCATCTTGTCATCTATTGAAATCAGTTTCTAAATTATCAGGCTGAGCCAAATGGCTCAGCAGGTAAGGATACCTGCTGCCCACCCTGATGGCCTTAGTTTAATCCCTGGAACCCCTGGTAGAAGGAGAGAACAAACACACAACTGCTTTGTTTGTTGTTGCAAACTCCACATGGAGAAAACACCCCTGGTAAACTTGTTAACCTTTTTCTGAATGTCTATCTTTCTTGAGTAGTGAATTCCTTCCTAAGCTGGGTGAAATCTTGTCATTTAGTGATTAGCCTTATCTGGTTTCTGCATAAGCCCACACGCTTTCTCAACTGTGTCTCACGTTGTCTCTAGCTAACTCTATAATTCTGATCCTGCATCTGTTTTGTACCAGTTTATATATGCCCATCTCATCCCCATTCACACTTTATCGTCTCTTCTTCTTAACTTTCTCTTCATTGCCTAGAAAAGGGGTCCCCAAACTGTCCCCAAAGGAGGAGAGGATGGGGGCTTGAGATTTTGAATTTTCTCACAGTTATAAGATTTAGAAAACACCTGAAATGAAGCATTTCATATTGATTTAAGGAAAAAGAATAGAGAAAAGTGGATTACTAAATGCCTGGTTAAATACAGGGTTAAGTTTTAAGATTATGGTCTAATACTATCCACATTTACATTTCTATTAAGGAGGTCATGAAAAATGACTGGTATTCCTTTAATAGAAATTTGAAATAAAAAATTTAGGAACAAAAGAGGCAAGGGTATTCTACAGAATGAATTTACAACTGAACAATTTAAAAGGTGTGTGTCAAATAGGATTTGTTCTAAATTGGAGGAAATAGAAATCTCACTTTAAGGAAGAAGGGAGGAGAAATACAGAAAAAGGGAAGGATTCTGGAAAGAATGGGAAGACACAGAAGGAAATGGATACCTGTGGAGAAAAACTTGACAGTAGAGATTCACCAAAGGCATCACACATTTCTATGGTTTGGTGTCCTTACTTCCTGTCCTCTTTTACCCATACAAGGTTTAGGGAGCATATAAGGGTTTCCTGCTTGTTAGGCAAGTATTCTGTCCCGCAGTTCCTTATCTAAATCTCAATACTTTCTAACTTCTAACATAGAATTCTTTTTGCCACAGCATTGTCAGAGAAGAGCAGGAGACATGAATGATGGTACTCAGGTACAGTCTGCATCAGTGCAGAGACAGGGCAAGCCATGAAATAATAGCCATCAAATAATTAAACTGAGACATTTAAATCAAACTATTATTCTAATAACCAGTAGTTAAACAATATGTTTTGTAGATTAAGCTCTACAAAACCTTATTCATAATTAATGTTTATCATTTAGTGCATGAGTTTTGCTAGTTTTTAAAGACCTGATATTTAGTGTTTGATGTAGCTATGAAAACTTTCTTACAGTTGCCATAATTGTATGTGCCTATACATACTCAAGGCACTACTGGGTCAAACATATAAAAATTATGAAGACTGGAGCCTGGGACAAAAGTACACAGACTGAATTTTATTATTACTCTTTTCCCTCCAATAGCACCTCATGGAGCCACCGTAAGATTGTGTGGTCTTTCATTGACCAGCAGTTTATACATGACGCACATTTATAGCAATGTTCTCTTATACTTGCATGTTTTCTGCCTGTTTGCCCTTCAGAATAACTATTCCTGAATTAAAGCAGAGTGAGGGAATATTTAGTTCTCTAAATGTGGGTAGAAAATCACCCAACCTTATTAAGAGCTGGATAATGCTATGCCCAGTCTGGAGAGTACATGGTTTTGCCTGAGCACTCTGTGGTCCTCTCTCATCCAATGCTTTAGTGAAGGGTTAGGAGACCATAAGTAATACAGAGGTTCTTGTCTTCTGTCCTCCATTTATTATATTTTTTTCTTTCTTGGATGCATGCTTTCTCATAAATCTTCATTATCTGAGTACTTTCCATCGTTATCAATCAGATCAGTTATAAAAGTAGAAAAATGACTCATGGTGGGATGCTACTATAGAGTCACACTTGCCTTGCATTCAGCATCACACAGCACATTTATACATCCATCTGTCTACAGCCCACCTGCCACCTAACAAACTCCATTCCCCTGGTTTGATTTGAAGATGTCATGTTGCATCTACAGCCAGTACATGCTGAACATGCCAGTCTCCTCTAACTGAAGACAATCACATCTTCTTCATCAAATGATACTGTCGATTGTGCAGCTAATGACTATTCTTGTCTATAAAAGCCATTTTGACCTTTTAAAATTTTGAAAAGAGCTTTACAAGTTATCTTCAAAGTTACTTTTATTCAATTCTTTTTGCTTTGGTTTCATTTATTATTAAAACAATCTCTTCTCATTCTTGGAAACAATAGTTGGTGTTTCTTACACTCATCAAATTTCAGATGGCCATGGTTGTTCTGTGATGGTCTGAATTATTCTTTGCCAAACACACAGAATTAGAAACTATTAAGCAATAAAATGGTGTTGGACAAATGGGATTCATGCATCATAGTGATGTCACTAATCCATTCTACTGCTTTGTTCTAACACAGTCAAAAGGACCCACAGACACTCCCGTATTTATTCAAACCATTTCTTCCATGAGACTTTCTTAAACTACTTGGCCTCAAATATGCTCAATAAGAACAAATTCCAAATAAAGACAGTGTAAAGTGCACAAAAGAAGAAAGGGGGAATTAGCATAAAATTTTCCTTTTAAAGTGAAAGAGGTTATTATTATTATTATTATTATTATTATTATTATTATTATTATTGTGTGTGTGTGTGTGTGTGTGTGTGCACGCGCGCGCGTGCACACGTGCGCGCATGTGAGTGCAGGTGGCCACTGAAGCCAAAGGTATCAGATTCCCTGAAGCTGGAATTACAATTAGTTGTGAGCTACTCAACAAAGGTGCTGGGAACTGAATTCAAGTCCTCTTCAAGAGCTGTAAGTGCTCTAAACAGCTGAGCCATCTCTCTATCCCTGTACAATTTCCCATTTACAGTGATTCCCTGTGCAGTTCTCAGTCTAATAATTGAAGATGTAAACTGCAATTTTGTCACTTACAACATAATTTCTTCTTTGAATACAGGACATGTTAGTTGTGTGGGCATCTGGGAAGCTGCTAATGTTGGTGACATTTTCCCTCCAAACAATAAGGTTCTCATTATCTCCGAATTAAAAAAATAAACCTGTATTATGTCGTATCAGAAATACTTACTATCCCTGATGACTTTACTACCAAAGACTTGTCTTATATAACAAAACAATGCATACCATTTTAGTAGGTTTGAGCACTAATATAGTGCTTATTATTTAAAACAAATTTGAATTAAAATTTCACTAATTGTTTCAACCATGTGGTTTCATTATTAAAACTCTTAAGATTCAACAAGGATTGCTCATTTCCATTAGTTCATATTTCCTCAGACATACTTAATTTTCATAAAATTTTCATGGTTTACATCTGAAACTTTAGCAACCTATTAATTAATTTCAGCTTTATTTTCTTTGATCAGAAATATAACTTTTAATTAATTATAAGGTGGGATACAGGGAGATCTTAGATTCTTCCTTTTCCACTCAAGGAAGAAAAGGCAGTATGTATCAAAAAGATTCTAATCTTTCCAATACTGTTTGAAATAGCAGCTGGTGACAAGGTTGTCCCTTTTCTACACTTTTTTATGAAATGTACACAAAAGAAAATTTATGATCTGTCATATTTTTAATAGGATCTTCAGTTTAAAGAGTAAAAGACAGGATTATTTAGACAGCCTAGGGAAAATAGTCAACATTCAAAATAACTGAATTAATCTACTTTTAAACTTTTGAAAATAATTAGGGGATCATTTCTTTCCATCATAAGCATTCTATACATTTTTAAATTGTATATAAGTTGGAAAAATGAGAAATAATAATATGATTTTTTCTTTTCTAGAGACTTCTGAAAGATATAAAAGGGATTATAATTTGTAACCAATGGCAACACTTCTTATAAATTCTGCACTGTAACTCTTTAAAATTCTATCCTTCCTGGGAATGTTTTCCCATTGGAGCCTGAACACAAAATTTTCCTGACACCTAATGTCTAAAACATTTTCTATGATTGACTGTTTTCTTTTTCTACTAATAAAATGTTCTCATTGCCAACTGTATTAAGCAGTTCATTTTCTTTTCAAGATGGTCTGCTCTTCTCTACACAGTGTTAAGTCTAGACATCCTACAAAGGAAAAGCATGGAGGTGGACATTATGTTAGGTAAGGGGATGGAGATAATAGGCAGTGAAGTGAAGCTGCTTCTCCCTACTCCTGTCTTAGTGAGGGTTTCCTTTGCTATGATAAAGACCACGCCTGAAAGTAACCTGGGGAGGAAATGTTCATTTGACTTGAACTTCCATATCACAGTCCATCATCTAAGGAAGTCAGGGCATGACCTGGAAACAGGAACTGAAGCAGAAGCCACGGAAGAATGCTGTTTACTGACTTGCTCCTTATAGCTTTCTCAGGTTGCTTCTTGTATACCTCAAATCCACCTGCCAGGGTTATCACTCCAGTAGGCTGAGAGGTCACATCAATGATGAATCAAAAGAATGCCCCACAGATTTGTTTATAGGCCAAAATAATGGAGACATTTTATCAGTTACTATCTCCTCTTCCCAGATATATCTAGGTTGGTGTGAAGTTGACAAAACCAACTAGGACAACTTCCCAGGCTCCCCTCAAGCCACCACTGAGAACATCCAATGCTTACCAGTCTACTTTTAGTAACTGACCTCAGATCTTCAGTCTGAAAAACAACATGTCTAATTATACATCCCAGGACTAGCACCATTAATATAATACATTCTCTAGCAGAGATATATCTAAAAACATATCTGGTGGGGCTATGCAAAGAAGCCAGCACTGTTTTCTCTCTATACATGGTACTCCTTAAGCTAAAAGATAAATGTTTTGGAGGTAGATCACACTAAGGACAAGAATTTAATATTCAGTCTAGATACTAAATGAGAAATCACCAGGAAGGTTGCCTGAAATTGGCAGGACTGGTGAGTGTATGAGAACCAGCATGGGACATGGCTAGCTACCAGGGTTTGGAGATGCTTCATTTTATAATTGTCTTGGTCACGGTGTTTTGTCACAACATAAGAAAACTGACAAAGACCAATTGCTTACCTCAGCAACTGCCTCCACTGGATACACGTATATTCATTCCAAGGAAGGGTAGAAAGAACAACTTCCACATTGCTTTGTCTAAATCACCCAGCCTAATGCTACAGTTCAGCAAATATTTGTTTCTGGTTGTGTCCATTTCAGATGATAAGTTCCAGAAGCTCAGGTTGCTACTGCTTTCAAAAACAGTCTCCCCCATCATGTCAATTTTATTCAAAACATACCAATTAGTGTTTGTTTGTAATATATTTTACTTGATATATGCTGTTCTAAAATTATGAGCATCTCTGAGAAGAAGTTAAAAATCATGGTTGTTTTCCACAAAACCTCTCCTAATATGCTTATCCTCATCTGTATACTTTTTCACAGGCATCTATATTTTTTGCACATTTTATTTATTTTTTATTTTTCTTTTATCTGAAACAGATTTTTTTCTGTAAAACATATCCCGATTATGGTTTCCCCTCCACCAATTATCCCTAGACTGTCCCTACTTCCCTTCCCATCTGACTCTGCATACTTTCTGTCTCTCCTTACAAAACAAATATGCATCTAAAAATAATAAAAAAATAAAAAGATAAAAAAAGCAGATTGGAATAGACAAAGCAAACAAACAAATAAACTGAAGAAAAAGAGCCAAAGTAAAACACAAAAAACAAATATAGGTGCAGAGACATACACATTTTGTACACAGGCATCCCATAAAAACACAAAACTTTAAGCCACAGTATATGAGCAAAAGAGTTCTAAAGTTAAAAAAATACCTTGACAAAGCATTATGAGACAAAGAACCCCCAAAGATGTTATTGAGTCCATTTTATGTTGACCATCTACTGCTGGGCATAGGGCCTGCCCTTAAGAGTGGTTTGCACCCCAGTGAGACTCCAGTGGAGAGAACCAAGTTTTCATTTGTGAGTGGTTATAAACTGGAGACAGCTTCTAGGTTAGGGACTGGAGTTTGTGTTCACTTCCCTTGGTGCTGAGACACCATCTGATGCTGACTTGTGTAGGCCCAGTACCTGTTGCCAAAGACTCCATGATTTCAGATATGCCAGTCCTACTAGGATTAGAATATTTTGTTTCCTTGATACCCTCCATCTCCTCAGGCTCTTAAACTCTGGCTCCTCTTCTATAGGGTTCACTGAGCTGTGAGCAGAACAACTTGATAGAGATACCCCATTTAGGACCGAGCAGGGAAGTGAGGGAAAGGAGTTATATTAAATAATGTAAATCAAAAGAACCAAGGGACAGCTGCTGTTTCATAACAAGCTGCATTGCAAAGGGCTTAGAAGTGTTGTGAATTCAGTCTGAGTACCTTCTTAGAAGGACTGTCTGAGAATCAGCATGGTAAAGTTGAGGTTTATATATGACATCCCTCCAAGACCCCTGTATTGATGACTTGGCCTTCAATGCAGCAGTATTCAGTATTCAGAGGTGGGAATTTGAAGTTAGGAGATCCACCCATCCATCCATCTATGAATTCACAGCAGACCAGACTATTAAGGTAAGGCCTAAGTGGATTAGGTAGGTAACTGGAGCTGTGTCTTTGAAGGACGTATCTTGTCCCAATATTCTTGCTCTTTTTTTCTTTGCTTCCTGACAGCATGAAGTGGGCAATTGCCCATACAGTATGTTTCTACCAAGACATTCTATGCACATGGACTGAAGTCTCTGAGACCCTGATCCAAAATATATCTTTCTTCCTTTTAAGGTGTTTCTATTAGATATTTTGTCACAGAGAGTTAACTAACACAAAAGCACAGAGAGATTTATCCATGTTTACTACTGGGCACCACATCTCTCATCAATCAAATGTCACACCCACTAGGTTTGCATCAAGCTAAAGATATCCATAAATTCATAAGACACTTCAAGCAAATTGAAGAAATCTGGACACTACTGAAGACATTATTTTATTATTTTGGTCAGGAAATAAATTTGATGTCTGACCAGGATAGCTCCTTACTGCGCCAATATCCTTGAAAAAAAGTTCAGAACAATACAAACAAAGCTCTGAATTCCTTTTGCCTAGAAGTTAGGAAGAATTACGTAACATAATCATGGAATTATTTCCCAACAAAGGGCAGGAAGAGACAGTTAAAGTAGAAGAAAAGAAGCTTTTCTTGTGTCTAAAAACTGTACTAGCTAGATACCTGATTGTTTGCTTGCAGCTCCCAGCCCTGCCCCACAGGCAGATGTGTTTCTATATCCCATAGAAAGTGAGATAAATCTGCCTTTGCACCCCCAATTTAAGCTAACAATCTCCCAGAAGAATCAGTTAGCTCCTCTATGAAGTCACTGTCAAGAACAAGTTCAGAAACAGGGCACAGGGTTTGTAAAAGGCCCTTCTTTCCTATCTTTCTGTCTGTCTGTCTGTCTGTCTGTCTGTCTGTCTGTCTGTCTGTCTGTCTTCCACCTTCTTTTTGTTGCTCTTTTTAATTATAAATGAGATTTTCTCAACAACATAATGATCTTCTTTCCTTAATTTTCAATGTACAAGTTGAGCAATGTCCTTGTTTGTGGTTGGAGAGACACTATGAAATATTAGTCAAGTACTGATCCCCATAATTCTCTGACGGTCAAATCCACTTGATGGCCACATTGACCTACTACTCATTACAATAATTGCTTACAGGGTTAAATATTGCAGTCTGGCCTCTATTGGAGGGAGGGTGTTCTATTAACCCCATTGCCATTTATAAACCCAGGATGTCAAAACATCTTTTGTCAGCCTGTCCCAGACAGTGGAACCACCACCACAGAACTTAGCTTCCTCTCAGAGTTAATGTCACTTTGCTTGTAAATTATGTATTATGAAAAGTGTAATAATGAAATAGACTTTGGGGTTTATTTAATCCTATATGAGTACTCTACTAAATATATACCAACTTATTTGCTTATGTTCATCTTTTAATCTTTAACTTCTACAGTTTTTTTTTAACTTGAGATCTGCCATTTTTTAAACCTTATTTAGTATGTACCACAACCTTTCTGTCGTTCCAGGTTCAGAGGTTTTTTTGGATTTTTCTTGTAGTGTTAATTCATGTATCTGGAAAGGATGTGTCTATTTCAATAAAAAACTTGTATCTGAACTTGTGAAAACCCCATTTGTGCACAAACCTTATGATCCCAAGCTTACTTCCTTAGCTTCTGTGAGTACCTATTGTCTAGGTCCAGTAATTCATAATGGCTGTCATCTCTACCTTATTCTTCAGATCCAGATAGGAACACAGTGACATAACTCAACCACTGTCTGTTGAAGTTATTGAAGGAGTGCCTGTTATTCTGTGGGACACAGTTGTCTGTACTATTCACAGGCAGTGGTAAAACACCAGCTGATCATACTAAGAAGCCAGCTATTTCTGCAGGCTCACCAGGTCAGGGAAACCTGTAATTCAAGAATTTTAGTTAATCAAAATATATGCCATCCTTCTATCCTTTCACCAGCAGCATCTGACCTTTGTATAGGAAGTCTAGTTTGGTTAGGAATTTAATCTTTGTTGGAGTTTTCTCTATTCTTCTGCTGCAGGTAGGGTATGAGTACTTTTTTATATGCTCCCAAGAGGGTCTTTACCTGTTGTAACTAGTTTTTACTTCACTGTCTAAGTCAAGGCTCTGTACTGGAACAGAGCCACCATAATGGGCATATGTTACAAACAGGACTTATTAGATTCACTTACATTATGCTCTCCAGGAAATCTAATAAGTTACCTGCACAATGGAGAGGCTGAGAACTTAGTAGCTTCTCGTTGCATAGTCTGAATGCTGCAGCAGTTCCAATATAACACTGAAGAAGACCTGGGGCATTGCTAGAGAAGTTCTTGTCTTCTGTCCATGCTGGAAAGACAAAGAAGACAGGCTCTAATGCCAGCTCAGGAACAGCAGCAACAGCAGGTAGATATGAGTACTTGGCAGAAAGAAAACAAGTTGGCATGCAGACATAGCCTTGGCTTTTGCCCAGAGCTCTTTACATCCAAGGTTCTGCTGGATTGCACTGCCCACTTAGGTTGATCCTTCTAGGAAACACCCTGCTCAGAAGTATCTCTCTTAGTCAATCTCCAATTTAATCCAAAGACAACCAAGATTAGCCATCATGTTCAAATTCTGATTATATTATTATCAGAGACTCAGTTAAGCAGACTAACAACCACTCAACCCCAAAAGGGTATCCTGGTTTTTACCTTCTGATAGAAAAGGTCAAGAAGCAGATAGTTTAAAGAGAAGTTTATTCAGCAAAGCAAATAAGGCATACTAAAAAGAGACTGGAGTGGGCTGTGCCCAAGTGGGAGGCATCAGCAGAGTGGGTTTTAGACTGTAGCTTTCAAAGTCATTTCATGAATATTTATGAGGTGATAGACTAGTCATAGAATAAGATGATCCTCTAATCCTCTCAATCATAGTTGACTGGCTTTTCATGTTTGGTATTTGTTCCCCTATCCTTTAGAAAAGCCCAGAGTGGTGTGATACAGACCCTTGGGTAGGGTCCATGTGTGGGAAATGTCCTGCTGTCTTACTTTTGATTCATCAGGATTAACATAATTGCACCCCAAGAACATTAACCACAAAAGACATTATGATCATCAAGAGACACAGCTGCAGCACCTGGGTCATCTCATACCCAATTTTTGTCTGAGATTGCTTAAAGTCCTACGACTGACCTCATAACTGGATGTTGGTTAAGACATTTTTTATTTGTCCTAGAGTTAATGTATTATGTTACTTTCAAAATGGAGGCTTTACCACAAAAGCTGGGGACATGGTTTTTATAACAAATTTTCAGGCTTTATGAACAAGAAATAAAATTTATGCTGTCTGTAGGACTCAATTCTTCTAGCTGCACAATTCATGTCCTTCTTCTACATAACACTGTCTACACCCCATCCCATATTTCTCAACATTGTCATAAAAGCTTTATACTTTCCACAGTCCAGCTGGTATAGTAGAAAGCATCAGCTGTAATGCTCAGGCAGCATATGTATGGATGTCATGCATTTCTTTTATTTGACATGTTATATCTTATCATCTGCAGCTCTCATGAATGACAGCTCCTCAAGACCATGTGTGCAGCGTCTTTCAGTGTTCCCCAACAGAAAAGTATATATCAGTGATCATTGTGCTCAGTTCACTTCTTTAGGGTTGCCTCTTTACTCACCATTAGTCTGAACTCCACCATAAATAACTTGAAGTCAGTACTGTGACAAGAGTAATAAAAACCCAGAGACAGATACTGGGGTTCAAGCTGAAGATCAGAAAAGCAAAGCAGTCAAACCACCAGAGAGCTCTTACCTTTCCCTACCAAGACTGGGGAGGAATTCTGTCCTTAACATGGCTGGAGATAAGTTGTCTGAATACTGAATGTCCTGCTCTTATCTTATATACCTCCGAAGTTCTGGGATTAAAGGTGTGAGCTCTGTTTCTCTTTTAGACTGATTCATTCTCATGTAGCCCTACATGGTCTTGAACTCACAGAGATCCATCTACCTTTGTCTCTTGAGTCCTGGGATTAAAGGTGTGTACCACCACTGCCCAGCTTCCATGACTGCAGCTAGCTTTGTATTTTGGTCTTCAGTGGCTTTATTAAATCGTAAACAATATATCATTACATAGTAAGATGTCTCCCTTCTTATTTGTTTTAATTTTGGTGTGGTGTGTAGCATAAGCCAGGGACCTCATAGATAATCAATAAATATTCATTTAAAGAACAAATAAGCTAATATAGTTTAACACAGTGGTTATCGGTTATCTGGATGTCTTTGTATTTATATTCCATTAATAAGCTAATTCTGGTGCTAAAACCTCTTTATGCATTTGTAGTGTTGCTACATAGCACCCTTTAAAGTTACTTTTAAAAGTTTTATATATGTATATATTCTATAAACATTATCTGTCATATTAATTATGTCTTCAGACTTTTAATTTAGGCTCTGCCAGCATTGTCATCAGTGTTTAAAAATGAACTGCTCTCTTCATTATCTGAAATAGCACCATGATGAACTGGCATCTTACTAATTTTCTCTGACTGTCCAATGAGTCACATAATATTTCCTGTCAAAATCTTTCATCTCATTTTAATTTTGCTAGCTGAATGTTTAAACTACTGACATTATTTATGGAATGGGAAGACGCAGGAAGTGAGGTAACAGCATAAATCTATCTCATTTTACAAAGTACAGTTGTTTTAAGATACAATTTCCATTGTGTAATTAGAAAGAAAAATAAGTCCATCCTCTTCCTCAATTTAGCAATACGCTCCCTTGCTCTCTCCCAAAGACTAACTCTCCATCTGTGTAGACATTGACATACATGCATGTATAGGTGGTGGGCAGACTTGGGAGGATGGGTGGGAGAAGGGAACTGGGATTGTCATGTAAAACAATCCTGTTTCTAATTCAAATAAAAAAGTTGGAAAAAAAAGAAATCAATACTTCAGATAATGATATGTTTTATGGTAGTTAAATCAAATATACATATATATGCATATATATTTATATATTGCATATGTATGTGTCATTGAAAGCTAGTGATGATATCTTAGAATTGTATTCATTTCCCTTTCTGTTATGAACACTGAGCATCCTTCAGGAGCTCTTTAGGATACAGGCAGTGAGAGCTGTATCCTAAAGCACTTGCCTAGCATATGCAAGCTCCAGCATTAGTCCCCACACAGTAGAGCAGCAGCTAGGAGAGGAAGAGACAGAGAACAAGAAGGATAGGTGTAGGAGAGGAGTAGGGAAAGAAAGGAAGAGGACAGGGGAGATAACAGAATTCAGAAAAGAATGATGGAACTCTGAAGTTTCAAGAAAAGGCAGATTAAGACAAAACATAATTATCAATGATTTTAACCACACCAAGATATGTTCAAATTAGCATGAACTGTTCTTACAAAGGCTGCCTTCATGAAATTTAAAAAATAAAATAAGTATTTTAAAAATCTATGCCTGTCTTCAAAATAACCAAGAAAACAACAAAGCCCTCTTTGAAAAGTATGCTAAGTAACTTATGTAATCCTGATGACTAACAAATAATGTATGATATTTTAATATCACTAAAGTATGTATTTAAAAGCTAAGAATTGTTCAGAACTCCTTGGGTTAAATAATCCTTACAAATAGTTAGGCATTTGTATTTCCTAAGAAGCTTGCACACTTCTACCTTAGGGCAGTAATAGCCTGTTGGCAACCTGGATTAGAGTAGGGTTCTCAGTATGACAGAGCCATGCTATCCGTTAGTTAGTGCTCGTGGAGATGAATCCCCAATAGAGTATACACAAAGCAATTCTATGCTGTGTTTTCAACTTGACTTTTACTTGGACAGTGCAAGGGCATTCCAGTTTGCTCTCTGATGCCATGCTCATTTGGTTTATGCTTCCAGGTTAGTCCATCTTGAAGTCAGGATAGGAACTCAGGCAAGGGTAGAAGAGAGAGCTATGGAACAAAACTGCTCACTGATTTGCTCTCTCTGGTTCCCACTCAGCTAGCCTTTTCACAAACTCAGAACCACCAGCTGCTACCCACAGTGGGCCACATCCTCCAATTTCAACCAGCAATCAATAAAATTCCCTATAATCATGACCACAAGTTAGTCTGGCCATGACGATCCCAATTGTGACTTCCTCAGATAACTCTGGAATGAGGCTAAGAGAGAGGCTTAAAAAATACTTAAATTTTTATACTAGCTATAAAATCAGGACTAATATTTGTATACATTTGGCTGGGAAAAAGTTCAAGACCAAAGAGATTTATTAGCCACATTTTTTAGTACATGCCAAATGAATTTTAAATAATCATATCAAAATGCATACCTATAGTCTTGGCTCAGAATAGCCTTCAAAATGAAAACGTACGTTTAACTCAGCTTGCATTTCTATCTCCTACGGGGGCACTGATTTTATAATTTGCATAAATGTGGATGCAAATTTTCATGCATTTAAATAAACCTTAACATTTCAAAATGATTTACCTTCCAGTTTGTAAAGTAAAGCAAAATGAAAAAAGAAATTTTATATTCAAATTAAATATCCACAACCACTAAAAGTGATGAAAAATAATAGTTAGTGATAAAGGAAGAAATGTCTTTGGGAGAGTTGAATGTTACAGCAGAAAGGTACTACTCACCAATACACAATCTTCTGCCTCTGCTAATATGCAAGACCTAACCAGTATCTCCAAGTCAATAAGGAACATTCTCCAGCTCTCTGTGCTGCCTAGCAGCTGATATCCCATTAATCTGTTCACCCCTTACATTTTTAGTACACATATATTGATTGACTTACTATTTTTCTTCAGTTAATAAATGGAATGAAATGAACATGTGAATAGATCCTATTTTAACTCTTGTTACTGTCATAAATACGACTTTTAAGAATTAAATGCAAAAATCAGATTCAAGAATAAAACTAAGGTACCTTAGCAAACTACAGTTACTTGGAGTAAACCTAGTATACTATAGTTAATTAGTGTGGTAGAAGAGTACCTTAGGTTACTATAAGAGATTAGAGTAACTGTAAGATACCTTAGGACCCCCACCTATGTTTTCAAATTAAAAACATTAAAAAGTGCAAATCAAAAAGCAGTTCATTCCATTATTGTTTTACTCCAAAATTCATGTATGCAATGTCAAGGCAACTGGAATTTTGGGAGAGCAATGAAACACATGGGCTGATCGTTTACAAATGAGAATGCACTTGAATTTAAACTATTCTAATCTTAATTTCTACTTATACAGTAAGACCATAATTGTGAAGAAACATGAGCTTTGATGAACTGAAAGTATTATTTCATGTTACATCCCAACTCTAGTCATTTCATACTCCATTTTCTCATCTGGAAAAAGAGCAGCATTTTTCTTTTCTTGGCCCTGTTTTCTAGTATATGTGCACATATTAATGAAACATACTCCCACAATGATTAAATAAAGATTTAAAGGGGGATAACGTAGTTGAGAATACTGGCATTTTTAAAATACTACTCAATTGACTTTACTGGATGGTCAAGAAGAGATAGAATTATAAGAACAGCAATCCTATCCACAAGCTGTTCACACAGCTATGGACAAAGTTCAAAAATGAGACCTGCTTGTTTGGTCACTGTTACAGCCTCCATCTTTATCTGAGTGCTTGACATAAAAAAGAAGTCAATACATATTTGTGGTTGAGTGAGGATTCTTTTTATTAGCTTTCAAAAGCTTTGCTGTCATCTGAGGATTCTATATTATGTTATTTCCATTTTCTGTCAAGTTCACTTTATTATTTTTTCCAAATCTTCAAATATCCATTTTCCCATACTAATCTTACATTTTGGCTTTGCCCAAAATGGAAGATTACTTTCTGTCACATATAAACACTGCTTCCTCTTATAGTATTCTTAATGGTCCTATCACAGCTGCTAGATTTACTATTATTATTATTTTGTGTTTATGCTACTTGCTGCTACTGATTATGATGATGACAATGATGATGAGAATTGATGATGGTGATGAGTGATGATGGTGATGATTGACAGTGCTAGAATTGATAATAGTGAGGATTGATGATCGTGAGAATTGATGAAGTTTGTTGTATTGGCTAGTTTTTTGTCAGCTTGACACAGAGTCATGTGAGAGGAACCTCAGTTGAGAAAATGCCGCCATGAGATCAGTCTGTAGGCAAGTCTGTGAGGTATTTTCTTAATAACTGAAATGGGAAGGCCTTGTCTGTCTACTTAAAGAGGTGCCAACCCTGGGCAGGTGGTCCTGGGCTGCATAAGAAAGCAGTCTGATAGCTGACCTGAGGTTGTGAGAGCTCATGGACTCTGGACCAATAGTTAGGGAGCCTCCATGTGACCAACTTACGCCCTCTGCATGCGTGTGACAGTTGTGTAGCTTGGTTTCTTTGTAAGGCTCCTAGATTACCTTGCTCAACCTTGATAAAAGGGGAGGAGCTTGGTCCTGCCTCAACTTGATGGGCCATGTTTTGTTCAAGCACATGGGAGGCCTGTCCCTTTCTGAATGGAGCCAGAGGAACAGTGAAAGAGGAGGGGGGTTAATGGGAAGTAGGGGGGGCACCAGGAGGAGAAGAGGGAGAGGAAACTGTGGTCAGTATGTAAAATAAATAAAAATGTTATTTAGATAAAATTTTAAAAAGCAATAAAAAAGAAAGAAAGCTGTTTGAGCAAGTCATGATGAGGAAGCCAGTAAGCAACATCCTTCTATGGCTTCTGTTTCAGTTCCTGCTTCCAGGTTCTTTTCTTGAGGTCCTGCCCTGACTTCCTGAGATGATGGACTGTGATTTGGAACCATAAGCCAAGTAAACCCATTTCTCCTCAAGTTGCTTTTGGTGTTTTATCATAGTAATATAAACTCTACATAATAGTGATGGTGATGATAATGGAGCTAGTTAATGATGATGGATGACGTTGATGATGGTGATAATATTAGCAACACCATATTTCTCCTCAACCTGCTCCATTACACATCTTTTGGTACTTTGATAGATGGTTCTCTGAACCCTCATTAGGGTCAAAACCTGCTCACTGTATTCAATGCTTTACATTCTTTGACAGTGAAATGTGGGAATCATTTTTGTTTGTTTACTATTCACAAGTCTTTGTCTTGTGCCCTTTACTTCTATTCCCCAAATGGACTTGCTGTCACACTCTTCTTCTCCACCTTCTGATGAATGGGACTACCTACTTAGTGTTTCATTTCCCTTCAATCTGTCATCACCCAACAGATGGCACACGACTATCCAAATGATTTACATTGTGTGTATTAATAAAGACTCACCATAAAACAAGCAAGGAATAAGGAAGCACACAGCCAAGGAAGTAAGCAGAGGCTAGCAGTGGGAGAACTATCACCACTGCCAAGCACTAGGGAAGAGAGGCAGCTGGCACCATGGAGAAGAGACCTTCAATTGAGGGGTACCATTAGGCCATGGTAAAATCCAAAAGAAAGTGAGCTGAGAAATGTACATTTTTGTTCTTCCATATCCTTACTTCGTACTCACCATTTCAGCTTAGGAGGGTTTTTTTGCATAGGAGAACAGAAGATTCTCAGAGAGGGGGAAAGCCAACCAACCGTAACATGAGCAATTAAGGATAATTTGGGTATCCAAGTTTCTGAGACTAAATTCTGTCTTCTCATCCAGTAGATTTGATCTCACTCATTCTCCATCAGTATAGAAATCCTCTTAAAACAAAGTATAATGTGTTCTACTATTTTGATGCCTTTGTACATCTAAACTTGATTCTCAGCTTTAGCTACCTTGTGACAATAAGAAAGAAGAGCTTAAATTTGGTACAGAGAACTTCTGGTTTTCCATATATGCTCTTAATTTTGCATTCAAAGTTTGTGTTTCTCTATATATACTCTTGAGGGTTAAGGACAGGTTCAGTGATTTCACAGTTAATATAACTTGTCTTGTTAATCACATATACATATACCAGAGAGTTCAAAACCACCTGATTTTGATGGTTTACTAAGAGGACACCCAATTCATTATATTTATTACGATCAACGAATCTAAAGCCAAATCAGAAAAGGAAACAGCTCATTGGATGCTCAGAGAAAGTGATGCAACAAAACAGCCTCCAAGAGTACTTTGCCAAGGGAGTTGTCACTGGCGCCAGCACCAGAGACTGAAGAACTGGACCACATGAGAGTCTGCGGATTAAGGACACAACTTGGGTCATTCGGCAGAAGCGAATGCCATAGGTTTATTGTAGCCAGCAGTTTATATACAAGAGGAGATGGAAAAACACCACCTGCTAGCAGAACGCACTCTCATGCCCTATCATAAACAAGGAAACCACAGCCCCCATCCATGGCCAATGAAGCAAGAAGGGGATGGGGATAAGGCATAATGTTTCAAAACAAGAAAGGTCCGTAACAGGATGTTAGTGGGCAAAGGCTTAGAAAAACAGAAGGTTTCTGTGGTTATGCTGGAAAACAACACACAGAGACCCCTTCGGGGCTGGGTCCTAGCAGGGAGTCACAAAGGATCCACTTAATTCCTTCAACAGCAAGAAATGGTGACATTCACCAGGAGAGCTCATTAGGGGCTCAGCTCTCTGAATTTCTACTAGGAACTAAATTATGAAGGAAGGTAAATTGTTCAACAGAATGCATGTCAGTTTTGCAGAGTAGAAAACTTAGCCATTCTCAGGAGACTTGAGAATGTTTAGGACCTCCATAAATACAAATTATTAGACACAGTACATGAGCCCATCTTAAAAGCAAAGTCTTGTACTGTTATGTTTTTATTTAAAAAGAGGAAAAGAGAAAGCTGCAAGATGAAACTTGTTAACTAGTTTATTATATGGCCTGGCAGATTAGGGAGACTAAGAGAAAAGAGGAACAGGGGTAATGGCTGACCGCCATGGCCGGTAACCATAGAGAGGCAGAGAGAGTTCATAGGTGGGAGAAGAGAAGAGCAGAGAAAGAGTGGGCAGAGAGAGAGAGCGGTGTAAAGAGAGCGAGCAACATGGAAGTTGGAGCTTTTAAAGGGAAGGCTGCACATGCGCACTGAGGTTCCACGCGTGCCCAGAGTCCTCAGCAGGCCGTGTGGCAGGTGACATGGTGATGATGTAGCACGATTTCCTGTTCATGCCCTGACTATTGTCAGAGGGCAGGGTCTGTCTCTTAAAGAGGTAGAGATGATCAACATCAAAGCCTGAATCTTTCATGTACCCTTTCCACTATTGCTACAAGTGTTAGCTGGGGTCATCCTTATGGATTCCTGGGGGTTTCCCTGGAGCCAGATTTCCCCATCCAAGGTGTCTCTTTCATTACTCTCCCCCTCAGTCCTGTCCCCAACCTGCCTCCCATACCCAGCCTGCCAAACTCACTCCCTGAAGTTCCCACCACCCCACCCCCATCTCTGCACCCCAGTTTACCCTGAATATTTGAACTATTCCCCCATTGCTGGGAAATCTATGTTGTTGTGCCCAAATTCTGAACCCCCAAATCACCAAGAGACCAAATCAGATGCAAAAGCAAAGTGTCTATTATTATTTAATGAGTTAACTGTCTTCACTTGGTTCCCTCATCCCTTCAACACGGCGGTTGTCATGAGAAGGACCCTAAGGGTCCTCAAGGCAGGGAATTTATTGGGGAGAGCAAAGGGAGTGTCTATGGTTCTGCAACAGTCTCAGGAATAACACACTTCCCAGCTTGGGCGACCTGTTCTATGTTGATTGGTCAACTGGTTACTGTGGCCTATAGACCCTCCCAGGGCAATTGCTATGCTCTGCACACCACTGCTATGCCATTGTTACTGTAAAGCACATCCAGAGCCTGCCAGCTAACTTACGATTGTTTTCTTGCCACATGGAGGGTGTTTGACCTCCTAGTGACTTGGGGAAGGTCCAGCAAGGTCAGACATGTGCTGAGTCAGGGGTCTACATCTTGCTAGGTATTCTCTGCAGCTTGTCATGGCTGCTAAAGCAGGGGGCTGGGTGAAGGTGTAGTATCTTCACATGCATCACTCTTTGGACCCTCCTTGTTATCTAGATTCTCTGGGGCTGTGTATTATAGGTTGGTCGTCCTATATTTTACTCCTAATATCTACTTATGAGTGAATACATACCATATTTGTCTTTCTGGGGTAGAGTTACCTCACTCAGGATGGTTTCTTCTAGTTCATTTACCTGCAAATTTTGGTCTCTTTATAAGGCTCCTAGCATTGAGATAAGGACTTGTCTCATCCCTGATTCTTAGCTGGCTTTTGGGAACCTGTTCTCCCTGCTAGATTACCTTGCCTAGACTTAATGGAAGGGGGAGGAGCTCTATGCTGCCTCAACTTGATGTGCCATGCTTTGTTCAAGCCCATGGGAGGCCTGCCCCTTTCTAAATGGGGACAGAGGAGTGGATGAGGAGGCGAATAGATGGGAAGTGGGGAAGAGGGGACAGAACATAAGGACAGAAGGAGAGAATAGAGGGGAGAAACTGTGGTCAGCATGTAAAATAAATGAAAAAATGTTATTTAAATTAAATAAAACACCAAGTATTGTTAATGACAGCAGTCTGTGGCCTATAACATCCAATCTTCCTCATACACCATGGTAACTGTGCTGCAGCTATTCCAGTTATTATATAGATCTGAATATCATCCTGAGTTAAAATCCACTAATATGAAACAGCTATCCTTTCTAATTTTTTCTCTCCATTTTTATTTAAATTAGAAACAAGATTATTTTACATGTCAATCCCAGTTCCCTCTGCCTCCCCTCTTCCCTTGCAACCCCCCAACTAATACCCTACCTATCCCATACCCTTTCTGCTCCCCAGGGAGGGTGAGGCCTTCCATAGGGGGTTCTTCAGAGTCTGTCATATCCTTTGCCATAGGGGCTAACCCACCCCCTTCTTGTGTCTAGGCTCAGGGAGTACCCCTCTATGTGGAATGGGCCCCCAAAGTCTATTCCTTTGCTAGGGGTAAGTACTGATCTACTACAAAAGGCCCAATAGATTTCTGAGATCTCCTCACTGACACCCACATTCATGGGGTCTAGATCAGTTCCATGATGGTTTCCCAGCTATCAGTCTGGGAACCAAGAGTTCCCCCTTGTTCAGGTCAGCTGTTTCTGTGGGTTTCATCATCCTGGTATGGACCATTTTGCTCATCAGTCCTCCTTCTCTGCAACTGGATTCCAGTTCAGTTCAGTGTTTAGCTGTGGATGTCTGCTTCTACTTCCACCAGCTGCTGGGTGAAGGCTCTAGGATGGCATATAAGTCAGTCATCAATCTCATTATCAGGGGAGGGCATTTAAGGTAGCCTCTCCTCCATTGCTTAGATTGTTAGTTGGTGTCATCTTGTAGATCTACAGAAATTTCCCTAGCACCTGATTTCTCTTTAAATCTATAATGGCTCCCTCTATTATAGTATCTCTCATCTTGCTGTCTTCTATTCTTCCCCCAACTCAAACTTCCTGCTCCCTCATGTCCTCCTCACCCCTCCTCTTCTCCCCTTCTCATTCTCCTAGTTGCCTCTCCCCTCCCCTCATGCTCCCAATTTGCTCAGGAGATCTTGTCCCATTCCCCTTCTCCGGAGGATCATGTATGCCTCTCTTAGAGTCCTCTTTGTTTCCTAGCTTCTCTGGTGGTGTGGATTGTGGGCTGGTCATCATTTGCTGTATGTCTAAAATCCATATATGGGAGAGTACATACCCTGTTTGTGTTTTTGTGGCTGGGTTACTGCGCTCAGAATGGTTTCTTCTAGTTTCATTCATTTGCCTGCGAATTTCAAGATTCCATTGTTTTTCTCTGCTGAGTAGTACTCCATTATGTAAATGTACCACATTTTCTCTATCCATTATTCAGTTGAGGGGCATCTAAGTTGCTTCCAGGTTCTGGCTATTATTACAAATAACGCTGCTATGAACATAGTTGAACAAATGTCCTTGTTGTATGAATGTGCTTCTTTTGGGTATATGCCCTAAGAGTGGAATTGCTGGATCTTGTGGTAGACTGATTTCCATTTTCCTGAGGAATCACCATATTCTTTCTAATTTTATGTTAGTGTTATAAGTTGAGAATGCACATTAACTTATCTTTCCTTCTGATTCTACTATGATTTATTGGCTTGCATCTTAATAGTAAAACTGGTCACTTGCTGGAATAAATACATTGATTTTTAAACTGTTAACCCTTCAATTAAATGCATACTTCTATAACTATTTTAGATTGTATGAAATGATATTTGGTTGACCTAATATGATTAGTTGACACTTATCATTGAAATAAAAGTTGGCAAATTTTTTGTTGGCTTACATACTTTTGAAAGATTTTATTTACTGAAAAATGGGCTAAGCTGTACTCTATAACAAATCCCAGATGTGACTGACTGGGAGACAGTAAGAGTATAAAGAATGGAATTGACCCAAAATCAAATTGAAAAGTACCATGGGAAGGAGCAGCATTCATCCCAATGTGCCACTCCCCAACTACAGGAAAAGGGAATGGAAATGAAGAATGCAGTTTCACAACATATGTCTCCCTGTGTGTATACACACAGAATACTTCCAAGATGATGTAGGATATGCATATGTATATATGAAGCACTACAGTTTCCCCTACTCTCTCTAGCTTTGTACATATTTAAGCATTCTGAGATGTATCACATTTGATGAGGATATAAAATTGTCACACCCTGTTAAGCTTATCAGTCATTCAATCCCAGTATCTAAGGTACTTTATACAGCCTCTTTGTTAGTCACTTACACAATTGCCCTAGAAAGAACTCAGTGATTGCTCAGCCAACACTAATCAGTTCACATTGCAAGCTTTACCAAGGGCAAAAGACATAGGCAATAGCCAACAAAATACTCAAAATAGAAATAAGCCTGGGAAGAAATAGGAGGACCACAGGGCTTTCAGAGAGTGAAATTTCTTTATCTCATACTGCAGTGATATCACATCATCACACATCTGTCTACAGTTGTGCTATGTGGAAAGCAAGAGTGAACAATGGATAGTAATGCTTTGTCATTGTAGTCACCAGTTACAGCAGAGTATACCCCTGGTGAAGGATGGTGGCAATGCAGTCATTATCAAAGACTAAGGGAAAGGGGTGTGTGAGAAACCTCTGTACTTTTATTCAGTTTTGCTACTAAAACGGATGGTAGCTATTTAAAAATATGTGAGTTCAGTTATCATACGCCATGCTTGTGCTTTTAAATATATAAATAACTGGGTTAACCATTAGGAAATATGGCATGTAAATACACCAAGTAGGGCCCAGAATGGTCTAAGAAAAAAGGGGAAAACACTAGGAGAAAATAAAATAAAATTAGATATGAAAACTTACTCATTACCAGCTGAGAAGAATATGAAAATTTATATTCTTGTCTCATTCAGTTACTCTCCCATTTCTGTGACAGAAACACATGGCAGGACAGCTCCAGAAATGACAGATTCACTGTGGCTCAAATTTTCAGTCCACAACACTTGGCACTTTTGATTTAGGCCTATGATAAAGTAGAACATAGTGGCAGTGGGGACAGAAGGAACATGAGACTCTTCACTTGTGTCAGAAAGGAAGCAGAGGAGGAAGGGCCCAGAAATAATCTCCAAAGGCATGCTTCTACTAATCTACTGCCTCCAAAGTGCTGCCACCGATGGGGACCAAACCTTGAGTATATATATAAGCCTAAGCATCCAGCACAAATATCAAACCACAGCACCAAGCACGACTGGAGGAGAGAACAAAAAGAACACATTCTAGATGGAGATGCAGAGGTTAGAATTTTAAAGCCTGTTTTTTAAAAATCTGTTTTCGCTGGGGCTGTGGTAGCCCACGCCTTTAATCCTAACACTAGGGAGGCAGAGGCAGGCAGAGCTCTGACTTTGAGGCTGCCCAGGTCTACAGAGTGAGTTTTAGGAAAGACAGAACTACACAGAGAAACATTGTGTTGAAAAACAAAACAAAACAAACAAAAACAATAAAAGCACAAAAATATGATTTTACTCTGAATTTTTTTTGACCCAGGTCTCATTATGTATCTCTGTCTAATTTAGATCTCATTAAATAGTTTCAGGTAGCCTCAGACTCACAAATATCTACTTGTCTCTACTCTCCTGAGACCTAGGATTAACTGTATGGTCTTAATAACAGTGAAAAAGTAAGATTTATTTAAAAAACATTCCAACAACCAATACTATGCCTGTTTTTGAATCTTAGAGGCATCACTCTAGAGTCTTTGAAATGAAATTCTCCTAAGAACCCAAGGTTAGAAGCTCTGAGACTCTGGAGACCTATCTACTTTGGCATTTAAATTTTTTTTAAATTAAAATATAATTATATCTGAGATATGAAATGGCTTGTATTGAGCTTATAGCAACAAAAATGGGAGTATGTACTTGATAAATACTTAAAAATTGGTTTGTAAGGTAATATAAGTACAGGAAGAAAGTACATAAATAACCCCAAGTATTTTAACTTGAACTTCTAGGTGGAAGAAAATGCCATAGTGTTGAGTCATTTGAAGCAGTAGAGATAAAAAATAAATGTCAAGCAGCTGTGGATGAAGACAATGAACTAAGCCTAGATAAATGTTGTTGAGATTGTCATGTGATATTCCAGAATGCTTAATGATAATATCTGTTTCAAAGACTGAAATACAAGAACCGTCAATATTTAGATATACCTAGAACCTGGGACTGAGTGAGGGCTAAGCCTACACATCAGCATTTTAATCAGCTGATGTGAATTCTGGCATGCGGCTGCCCATGTTTGAATCTTGATCTTGACACTTATCAGCTAAATTATTCAAAATGAGCTCATTAATCATTCTTTGCTCCAGGGACCTCATTCTGAGATGAGAGATAATGACAGGGGATATACACTAGTGAGATCCTGGAAGGATAGGGTTAGTTAAAATGTACAAAATATTACCACTAATGCCTAACAAAGTAAACACTGGGTCATCATCCTAGAAAGAGAATATGAAATGAAAAGAAGTTAGGGTGAGGTTCTAAAATCCTCAATGTTTATTAATCTTTTAGGGAAAAAAAGCAAACAATCTAAGAATTTTCTTAGAACATGTAAAAGTCCTGTCAACAAGATATCAGAAGCTATGGAAAGATCAAGCTACATGCGAACTGAAAAAAATCCAAGAAAATTAATAGCAGGAGGGCATTTATTTTTTACTGCAAGGCTATGTTAGTGAAATAACAAGAGCAAACATGCAGGGGCTATTTTAGAGTATTCAATAGGGGATGAAAACTTTGAGGGGTTATTTGTTTAAGGCAGGTTGCTGGAATGAAAAAGTGGCATTAGTGGTGAGCTTAATAAATGTCATAATGAAAACAAATTAGGGTAGTGATCAAAAACCAGGAAAATGGAGTCACAGAAGGCTAGTTGAATTTCCTGCAATTAAAAAAAAAAAAAAAAAAAAAACAAAAAAAAAAAAACAAGTCTGTGCTGAATAGCCAGCAATATAATGAGGATTATGAGTTTTTCAACTGGGAAGAAATATATATCACTATTGTGGCAGAATAATAGAGAAAGAAGCTGATATTTGAGAACTTTCTAATAGATTCATTTATGAAACACAATTTCTACCTGTTTTCCTTTCTCATAGAAATTGGAAGCTCAGATACTGCTGACATTTTCAGTTGAGAATAATGGAGAAATGGAGAAAATTATTGTAGTCCATACTAGGATAGATGTGAAGACCAATTTGATGTGTTTTGTTGATTATTAAGAAGTATTGGGGGCTGGAGAAATGGCTCAGTGGTTAAGAGCACTGGCTACTCTTCCAGAGGACCCGAGTTCAATTCCCAGCACCCACATGGCAGCTTACAGCTGTCTGAAACTCCAGGTCCAGCAGATCTGGCATCCTCACACAGACATATATGCAGGCAAAACATCAATGCACATAAAATGAAAAATATATTATAAAAAAGAATAATTAAAAAAAGAAATATTGATTGTAGTTCTCTGATGAGTGACCATGGATTTATTGTGGTTCCAGTGCCTTCTAGTGTCTACAATTCTCTAGGTTCATGTTATCTGTTTAGGAACAGACATGAATAAAGTAAGTGAGCATATTTGAATTGCATTTATTCGCAGCAGATTTTTTTCTTGTCAGTGTTAACATAATCCCAAAAGGGATATAGGTTTATGCATTAATTCAATGATTCTATACTAAAAGGGAAGTGGTATGTGGGAGGTTTTGGTGGAGGAAGGTTGACAAGTTGGCATCTCCATGATTTCATGTGATGGGGGTGGTTATAGATGTAATAGATGGAAATCTGCAAGCTTCGTGTCTTGTATTATGATACTGGATTTCAAGGCTAGAGATCTCAAGTGACTTGGATATTCAGGTGATGGGAGGACAGGTAGGACAATGGTAGGATGTTCTTGGAAGAAGGGGGTTCCTACATTAATTCAGTCATTGTTGATTTTACCCCAGATTATTTACTTGCCTGGTGTTTTTGCATAGTTCCAAATCTGTACAGCCTTATGTGGTGGTCATCTTATAATATGGGTAATGGAAGTGATGTGAGAAGATTGTTATAGTTTCGAGGAACCAAGAATCCATATGATGAACTGTTCATGTTCTAGTGAAGAAAGATGTCAGGCCTGAAAATAAAAGGAAGATTTTAATGAAGATATGAAAGTATCAGTGAATAAGGATGGTTGGCTATTCTTTTACCTATGGTGCAATATGAAGGGAGACAGAAATGGCCTTTCCAGATAATTAAAGTTGGTTTTACTGCAACAAACACTAATCTGTCTAATATGATGTTTGTTGAGTGGAAAGTTACTTAAAATTATGTCTCTCAAACTTTTCCAAGCAGTTGAAAAATATTAGTGTGTTTAATCCTCTTAACAATTTATAGGGACTATAGTCCTACTCATTTAACAAAGCCCAGAAACTTCAGGAAAACTATCCACATTCATGTATCTAGTAAATGGTGAGATGAAGATGAGTTGTGGATAAAGAAAAGTCAGGAGACAGAGGAATGGACAGGGACAGGGATGAAGTGGGAAGGATGGAGAGGGGGAGGGAAAGAGGGAGAGAGAGCATGTGCACACTGTATTGCATCATAAGAGCTGTGGAAGTGGGAAGATAACCCATCTGTATGCATGAGTCCTATAAACATTGAAGAATGAGAAATAAGGCAAGAAAGACAGACAAGATTACAGGAGAAAATCAGAAGTAGATGGTTTGGGCTGCATATGTAGCTTGGTAGTAAAGTGCATTCTTAGCATGGATGAACGATGGGAGTGGTCCTTCTGTATGCTGTGAATATATGTTTCTCTTATTGGTTGATGAATAAAGCCAATTTGGCCAATGGACAGGCAGGATGTAGCCAGGCAGGAAGTATAGGCAGGGCTACCACTCTAGGAGAATTCTGGGGAGAGGAACGCAGGGAGTGAGTTGCGGGCCAGATACCATGTAGTTATTGAGAAGGTAGGGCAACTGGACGTTCTCTTGTAAGCCAAGACTATGTGGAGATACATATATTAGTAGAAATTGGTTAATAATTAAGAGAGAGCTAGCCAATAAAAAGCCTGAGCCATTGTCCAGACAATTTAAAATTAGTATAAACCTCTGTGTGTTTGGAACTAAATGGCTATGGGACCAGGTGGGACAGAAACTTCAGTCCACAGATGAGAGGTTGTGTTTAATCACGGGGGGGGGGGGAATGGGGAGTCCCACTAAGAAATAACCTTATTCCTGGTAAGAGTGCAATGGAGAAAAAATGACAGTAGTGTCTATTGATACATAGGATAAAGCTTGTGAACTCAGTTTGAGCAGACATTTGACAGAAACTCAAAGCTCAAACCATACAGGCTTGTATTATGACCCAAAAAACAGGTTCCAGGGGTGCCATACTTGACTGGGACACTTCCTCCACATGCTCCCAAAAGCTGAAATGATTGTTTATATTCCCATCTATGGCAGCATGGAGGTTGGTTGCTAGACATTAGCTGGGACTAAACATGTCCTTTGCCTCATAGCAAAGGCCACATGTTCATAGCCTCATTAACCACAATCTTTTATGGTGTGTTTTATTAGTGCTTGTATTCTTCACTAAATGGGTTATAGAATTCTATTATTTTTTACCTCATTTAAACTGATTAAACTGTAATGCTTTCCATTTCTCCAATTTCTGCATGTTTGATGAAAGGGCTGACAGGCAGTTGTTGAATTGTTCTGTAAGAACTTTAATATGAGCTAAGCCTTGGTGACTAATCAAGTCTAAGAGATTACAAGCATTGCTGTAGGTACACTCTGTGCCAGGCCAAGACTTTGGGAAATTTTTAATTTTTGATGAGAAGGCACTGGATTTCCCACTGCTGATCTCATACACAGATTATTTATTTTTAATAAAGCAGTGAAAACCACTGGGAGAAAAGAAACATCAAAAGTGAATACATCTTATGAAAGGGAAAGAACTAAACAAAACTTGGAAGTCACAGCATAAAGGACATAGGTAGTCAACTAGTCAGACATAAGCATCACACACACACACACACACACACACACACACACACACACACACACACACACACACACCTGCCAGGCACGTTACTTTCAAAGAGTTAGCATAGGGTTTGTTTTCTTCTGGATACCAACCACAACCCATGAACCTAAACAGTAACTTAGATATCTTCAGAAAAATGTGTACAGGAAACAAATGAACATAGAGCTAGCAATGATAGCATGAGAGTAGAGCCTCCCTGGTTCTGCATGTTCTGCAAACTGAGACATGATCTTCTCAAAGACATGAATTTGGCTGCAGATCAAAGGACAGATTTAGCACAATAAAAGATATGGATTCCCTATACTCAGTGTTCTTCTTACCTAATGTAATCTGCTGGGTGTGCAGGCATCTGCTGGTCCTCTTCATTATCCTGTGGGCATTGCACTTGGGTGGCTGACATAAATGCTGGTTGCTGTTTGGGGAATGAATAATGTAGTATCTTTTGTCTCTAAAAAAGAGTCCTGTCTTCAGTGTCTATGAGACTGTTCTGGCTAGCTTAGCTTTCCAGTTGAGGAAAATGTCAGCTCCTACACATGTCCTGATGCACAGATGTTGGCTTAGAGAATGCCCAGGATGCAAATGAATCTGCTGGAATAGGGCTGTGTCCATGGCTTATTTTAGCACCCTCATTTCATGGTGTATAACTAGAAGCTCTTGCAAATTGTAGTAATAACTGCTTGAACCTTACTAGTTATAAAGAAATGTTGTAAGTAGTTATGTTAAAGTTGACCTTTTCTCCAATCAAGCACTTTAAATGGCAAGCTCAAAGTGAGTAGAAACATTTTCTTTCTAACTTTTCTGTTTACTTGTGAACAGTGAGTGATAGATATTCAACAATATACTTTACTAACTATTGAAAAGTAACGTGAAATGTTGATTTTTTAAAGTGATGGTCTGAGAAAAATAATGTCTTTGCACAATGTGCTAAAAAATTATACTCATAAGTTAGTGTTTCATAAAATATGTCAAAGTTAAATGTGTCCTAGAGCACATCTCACAGTAGGTGTTTTGGACATTGAAATGTCAGAACAACAGGACACCAAAATACAAAGGGTTTAGCTTTACTTTCTGAAAAGAAAAATGTCTTGAGAATAAACACCACTATTATTTACAATTATTGAAAGCTGTCATAATAACTGCCATGAAAATTATGAGTGTTTCATTTTTATTCAGTGACATTAAATACTCAGAATCTAATTAACTCTAAGTATTGACAGTGGGCCTTTTCCTGAATTGTGTTTGACTGTTTATTAGACTTAAACCATAAAATCATAATATCAGAAACTTTAACAAGACTACTATATATGTCAAGGCTTTGTTTGCCTCATTCTACTTAATCCCTAAGTCTACATAATACTATTAAGCTCTCTGAGGTAGGCATTAAGGGATAATTACATCTTTCAATGATTTTTTTCAAAGTAGGTTCTTCCATCTTTGTTGAGTGTCACAGTTGGGTGAAAGTTGAGCTAACATGTCTGCATGAATTAAACAGCCTTCATATTGGTCATGGTGTGCTGTACACTTGTTCAACCATCTCTCTTAAATGTATGAACTTATTTGCATATCATCATAAATTGATGGTATGACAAAGAATTTGTGAAGGGTTTCACATATTATATAATTCAATATTCTCAAGAAATCTGATATGTGTGTGTAAACAATGTACTTATTCTACAGATTAAAACAAAAGTTTGGTTGAAACATGTGTTATTTCAATTGTCTATATAGTGGGTATCAAAGAGATTAAGTTGTATACCTAATGATAGAACAGAGGGAAGAATTGAAACTTGTGAGTGTTACTGGAATTTCTCAGGTAACTTCATCAGCCATCTTGTCAAAGCACCAGGAGACACTAAGCATGATTTTTCAAATCTCATAACACAACAGATGAAGTTGTCATATAAACATTGCTAATTCTTTGAGAAAAACAAGTTTTGCACATACATTGGAGAATGGGAAGTTACTGTTTTCATAGCATATTTGAAAAGTGCTTTTCCTTCTTCACTGTCCCTTTCTCTAACCACTGTCCACATTTTGACTCATCACACAAAGACAAGGCTTACTGTCCTAATGCAAGATGGGGATGCTGAAGCAATCAAATGCATCCTCCTTAACTTAGTTATTCTTTGTCTTTCTAAATCCAATAAAAATTATAATTCCATGAAAGCGCTTTGGCAGAAATCATTGCAGGACAGGAGCCAGCAGGACAAGCTGGATCTTTCCAGGTGATGCTCTTGCAAATAAAACAGAGCATTTGAAATAAGGGGTGAGAAGGGAGGACTATAGTTCCTCATGCACCAGAGCTTTCACAAGTTGGAAAGGCAGATAACATACCAGAAAAAGGTCCCAGAGAATACCATAGAGGGAAGCCAATCAACATCACAAAAAGGGCTTGAGTATGAGAGACACTTATCCATCATTTAGCTCTGAACCTGAATCATATAAGCATGTATGTAGATAGTAAGTTAGAACAAAGACTATTTGTTTCAGAAAGAGATCACCGCTCAGTATCTTCATCAACAAACCCAAATGGAACTTCTGATCTAGATAGATGTGCTTATTTGGCACATTCTTTCCAATTCTCATCCTATCTTTTGTGAGGTGTCAAGGTTTGTATGGCACACCAAAATTATTTGCTGATGATTCAAAGAACATTGTATTATGGAGTCTCTGTGAAGAAGAGGAAGAAGTGTACTAAACTTTTATTAGAAAGACTCTCTACAAAAGGTTCTGCAAGAGGAATTGTCTTTAGAGTGTGTCTTAGTTAAGGTTTCTATTGCTGTGAAGAGAAAACCATGACAACTCTTTATTTTTATTTTTTTGGTGGAGTGCACCTTCCTTATTTATTCCATCATGATTATCAATAAATTCAATGTATCACTCCCAGATGTAAAACCAGAAACAGGTTTGAGAAGCACTAGTAGGAAGAAAAAAATAAAATAAACCAGTACTCATACTTACATATAGACCTGTACCCATCCCTTGGAAAGTGGAGACAAAAAGATCAAGGTCATTCTGTTACATATTGAGTTGATAGCTAGCCTGGGGCAAGGCACCCTTTGGCGGGAGGTGTTAAAAGAAATGGAACCACAACCCCCAGGCCAGGAGAGGCAGATCATTGAGATGGGACCCTGTGGAATCTGGCCCTGCAGGGTCTACCGGAATTCCCAGTTAGAAACTCAAACTCTGATTGGTTCTATGCTATCTGTCTTGGCACCTGGGTGTTGAGAGATGGACCCCCAGTCTCTGGAAAGCCTCCAGTGTTGATGAGTTCAGCGAAGCCCGGGGGTTTGGACTACACGTTGGGAGTAGCACTGTGGGAATACAAAGTCTCTGGAAGGCAGAATCAGTAGAAGTGCTTACAGCTGGTTGAGGACTCCAAGAGGTTAATGAGGTGCTCCTGGCTATTCTGTATGTCAAGGCAAACCTGAGCGATCGGAATCTGTGGCGAGCAGAATAGGTGTTCACAGGGCAGTCAGCTGTATTTGAAGTCGCCGCATCTCCTTCTCCAAGGACTGATCAATGAACCAAGTCTCAACTTGTTCCTCTGTCATGTCAAGTTTGGTGGCCAGATCCCTTCGAGCCTCACGGTCTGGGTATGGCTCCTTCTCAAAGTATTGTTTCAGTTGCCACTGCTGTTCCCAAATGCGCTCCTACTCAAGGGAATCCAGGGTATCCGGAGTCAGGAAAGTTGTACTCAGACCTCCATACACATCTGCTGACACAGCCATACACAGAATAATGACAACTCTTATAAAGGAAAATATTTAATCGGATCTGGTTACAGTTTCAGAGGTTTAGTCCATTATCCTCATGGTGGGGACATAGCAGCATGAAGGCAGTCATGGTGGTGGAGAAGGAGCTAAGCATTTTACATCTTGATCCATAGGCAACAGGAAGTGAACTGTGTTACTGGGCATAGTTTGAGCACAGGAGATCTCAAAGCCCACCCCTGCAGTGACACACTTTCTGCAGCAAGGCCATCCCTACTCCACCAAAACTGTACTTCCTAATAGTGCCACTCCCTATGTGGGCCATTTTTTCAAACCACCATAGAGTGACTCATGTCTAAAAATTTACCTGTGCAGGTGAAATGATAAACATTTATCTCTGAATAGGACTTGGATCACAAAGAATTGAATGAAGTGCTTACATACTGTTGGTCTTTCTTTAATCCTTAAATAAAACCTATTAAGGACATTGTAATCATTCATTCTGAATTCTACCATACATGGGTAGTAAACCCATCGTGATGATTCTTTTAATTTTTCTTAGAAAAAGTGTGGAGAGATGGCCCAGTGTTACCACTTTCTGCTCTAAAAGAGTACAGGAGTTCAGATCTCAGCACCCACATCCAATGGCTCATATATTCCTATAAATTTAATTCCAAAGGATTCTTTTCTAGACTTAAACATGGTTAATTATACTTAGACTCTTCAATTATATTTAGCAATCCCTAGAAAACTGCATGCAGTGTATGATAATCGAGATCATTGGTATTTCCACCCCCTTAAGCATTTATCATTTCTTCACTGTGTGACCTTTAAAAACACTTCTGATTCTTCATTAAACACATTATAAGTTGCTATGATGTTTTATTACTCTCCTGTCCTATAAAATGTTATAATGTATTCCTCCTTCACTTGACAAAGTTCCATCATTTCGGTTTGAGTCCTGCTTCATCATGGTATCATCGGACTATTGCACACTAGCCCAATAGTGATGGTGGAGGTGACATGAGCTTGGCTTGGGTCAAAAGTGTTGATGAAAATGTAGACAGCTTTGTGGAAAGCAATGTGGAGGCACTTCAAATCAAAAAATAGTACTACTATTGGCTCCAGTTATGTTGCTACTGGACATACACCCCAAGAAAAATCGACCAGTCTCTTGAGATGTTTTTACTTACATGTTTGTTGTAAGGAAATAGGTAAGATATGGGATACTCAGTTGTCAGTGCATGGATGAATGTGGAAAGAAAATGTGGGATATGTACACACTGGGGCAGCAGCCACAAAATGAAAATCTTGTTAGTGTGCATGAACTGACAAGATTTCAATTTTGTGGCTACGGTCCTAGTGTCTACATTTTCATCATCAACACTGTGTAAGAATATCTTTTCTTTGCTTCCAAGAGAGCATTGCTTTCTTTCTCTTGCTAATTACTCAATCAGAATGAGTCTACATCCATTTGTTTTTGATTTGTATCCCCTTGATAACTAGTGATGATGGCAATTTTTCTTTTATTAATTGTATATCTCCTTTATAGAAATGTCTGTACATGTCCTTTGCCCTTCTTCATTAAATCATTTGTTGTTGTTTTACTGTTGAGTTATTTGAGTTCTTTGTATATCAGGAAATTAATCCACTACTAGATGGATCCTTTACAACTATTGGATTTCATTTTGTAGGTTGCTGCTTCTGTGTCTTGATCATCTTGTTAGATATAACTGATTTATCTATTTTTGCTTTTTGTGATCATAAGTTTGCTTTGAAGGATGTCTTGAAATGTTTCTCCTAGGTTTTTCTCTAGCATTTTCATGATTTCTGATCTTTGATGAAAGCACTGAAGACACACATCTTTGAAAGGCCAAGTCTGTTATCAATGATACTGGGGAAATGTATATCCATATACAGAGGAGCAAGACCAGTCCTCAAACTCTCACCATATACAAAAATCAACTCAAAACTGATCAAAGATGTAAATTTTCATTGTACAGATCACTGACCTTGGTTAAACTTATTTCTAGGTTTTATAATGAATATATAATGCAGCAATGTGTTAATGAACAGATCATGCACATACACTCAGACATAGTAGGATTTTTATAGGCAGAAGAGACAACATTAAATGCATAGGATGTTATTTACCAATTAAAAAGTATATGTTAATGAGTACCAATAGCACAGGAGTGTCAAATCTACTTATTTTTTAATTAATTTTGACATATGTATGTCATTTGCCACTTTAAAAAGACAGAAAATTGGGCAAAATATTTGGCATACTCATTTATTGAATTTGACAGTGTTTGTAGTGTCCATCTCAGTCAGCATCAGTGAACCAGTCTTCAAGATGGGAAAATGCATACATAGAGAGAGAGACTAAGCCTGCCCAGCAGATATTATGGACAGTGAACTATCTTTATGTAGATGGAAAAGTGAGTTAATATTAGCTCTAACATGGTGGCCTTGCAAGAAGCAAAATTAGTTGGACTTACTGCTCACTGACTATGTTGGGGGCAGATCATGTTGTTGTGAGAAACTCCTCCCATAAAGAAAAAGTTCAAATAAAAGATGGAGAGACAAAATTAAAAGCAACGAGTTAGAGTTTGTGTGATGGTATGGGCTACTTTGTCAGTATGAAGACTAAGGAACTGCAGCATAGTTTGCATCCCAGGGTGCCTGTGTTAGAAGCTTTTTTCTCAGTGTAGTGAAGTTTGGAGGTAAGACTTTAAGAGCAGGAGACTACTGGGAGGACACTAGGGATGTTGTATTTACAAGCGACTTAGTTCTTGTGGGAACCCAGCTATTTTTTTTCACAAGAGTAATACTGGCTTTTTTATTTCAGCTCCCTGATTTGCCATACAATCAATTCTTCTTATCTATGTCACCAACTATGATGCCACACAACCATGAGGGCTCTGCCATACCCAGTATTATGCTGTATTGAGTTTCAGCATCCAAAACTGTGAGCTAAACAAAAGCCCACTTCTTCGCTTGAGGTCCCAAGCCCCAGGCATTCTGTGACAGCAACAGAAAATGGACTAATACTAGCACTTATATCGGGAATCTTGCATGATACCACTACACCAGCGCGCTAGCATTATATTGGATGATTTCAGCGCCACTACAACAATCTATACAGGGGGAAGAGTCACATTGAATTAGTATAATTGACTGTTAGTGATTTTTATCATTCTACAGGAACACACATGTCCTCTAAAGTGCTTGCACATGTTAAATAATGCTTCTGGATGTTAATCCCATGTTTCAGATGAATCATAAGCCATTGTCTTCTGTGTTGTGTGCTCCATTTTTCTTTCTTCCTTTCCTTTTTGAACCCTGTATTTTCCATCAGTGCTCAGAAACAATGTGTCAGTAACTTGGTTGTATTATTCCAACAAATAAATAGAAAAAAATAGTTCCTAACTCTCAGACAAAGCATTTTAAAATGAATTAATTTTCATGTCATCTCATAACCACCAGAGGAAATTATTTTCTAACAAACTTTCAATATTATTGAGTTTAAAGATTTACTATTTAATCAAAGTATCTTTAATAAAGCATTTTGTATGAGGATAATTTGATTTTTTAAATACAGAAACAAAAGTTTTTCTTTCTTTTGTGGGTTTACTAACAAATAAAAGCAATGTTAATTTTCTTGGTATATTTAATACAGATGAGTTAGCTACTAGCCACTAAAATCTACTACAATGTGGAAAAACTTCTTCAAGACTCCTATATAATTAGATTCTTGCAGACAGGAACAAAGCTTGTGATTTCCTGTTCCAAAACCCTAAAAACATTCACACACAGTGGCAAGGCTTTGGGTTTGTTGTTGTTTGGAGCATTTCTTTTCTTTCTTGTGTGTGTGTGTGTGTGTGTGTGTGTGTGTGTGTGTGTGTGTGTGTGTGACTTGTGAATGTTGGAACAGGTAAAAAGAATGGTTAACAGTGCCTTGGGGAACTGTGGGAGGGGCTACAGGAAATAATGCAGAGAGCCTTTTTACCTTAAGTGCATTTTGTTCGCTGGATGGTCATGCTTCCTGAAACAAATATTTGCAGTCCATTTATAAGACATGTTCAATTGTGTTGGATATCAGAACATAGCTATAGAACCCAATATGGTGAAAGGATGTGCTGAATACTGCCATGAGTCCAGGTGGACATGGCCTCCTGCCTTTTTTGTGTTTTCCCAGATATAGTCTATAGAATGTGCAAGGCAATTTTGTATTTCAATTCGTCTGTCCTGAGAAACTTCTGGGAAAGGATCGCTTACTGATGTTTATTTACATGTTTTTCTGAACTCAACCTTCCTTGGGTCAATGCTTTCTTTGTAACATTCATGTATGAAATACACCAAAACTGAAGTAAAATAGACATTAGACTGTAGTTCACCCCATTCTTTCTGGTCCTCCCATCTCAGGTATTGCAGAGAGAGCTGCAGAGGTGGGTGAGGGTTGACATATGGATATCAGGTATCTTCCTCAGTTGCTCTCCACCTTCATGTTAGACAGTTTCTTTCCCTGAGACTCGAGCCTTACTGATTTGTCTAGATTGGCCGGCCAGTGAGCTCCAGGAATTTACCAGTTTCTACCCACCAGGCCTGGGGTTAGCAAGGACTTACCAACTGAAACATCTTCCCACATCCTTCTGAGAAGTTATTTTCTTTGGTCAACACATTCTATCTCATTAAGGACACTGATGATCTCATTCTCTAGCAGTCAAAGGCTATGTAACACAGAGTCCCTACCATCATCTAGCTGTTCTGTTCTTCCCACTACCTCTTCCACACTGTTCCCTGGTTTTCGGCAAAGGGATGATAAAGATGTCTGATTCAGGACTAGAAGGCACAGCCACTTCTTCTAGGCACTTTAAGCAATTCTAACTCTGCCCACTATGGACAGTAGCTTCTCTGGCCAAGGCCGAGAGCAGGACACATATTTAGAAGGCAGCTTGACCACACAGCCATTTAGAAAATAGAACAGTAGGTTCCAGCTTTATTCTAGCGGTTCTTCGTAAATTTCTGTCAGTGTCAACCTTAGAGTAAATCAGTCTAGAGTTATCAGCTATGTGGGTGGTGTAGGAACTGTTAAACAGTATCCAACTAAAGAAAGAAATATACCCCCCAAAAAAATTGCCAGTATGGCAGTAATATGGGCAATGATAGCAAAGTATCTAAGACTTACATATTATTTTCACATTATCTTTTGGTATAACCATTTTCCTTCAACTATTTAATTCACTCTTTCTACTTCTGCTGATACCAACGGAAAGATTTTGCTTGTATGCATACATTTTGACCATTAAATAAAACTATGAAACTTAACTGCCTAGGAAGTTTCTTCTGAATGTTATCACATTTGAAAATATAAATGTGATTTGCCCAACAATAAAAGATGCAACAGCAGAAACAAGTCTGTGTCTTATGTTGGTAGGCCATATTTAAATATACCTAATAGAAAATTTTAAATTGGAATTTCTTTGATTAGTATTTCAAGCCCAATGCACAAAGCTGTCAGGCTTATTTCTTTCGTTTATTTTGAGACAGGCTTTTGCTATGTAGCCTTGGCTCACCTCACACTTTCTACATAGAGTGGGCTGCGGTTGAGCTTGTAGGTGTCTCTCTTCCCAGTGCTGAAACAATAGTCACACACCACCATATCCCATTAAACTGTCAGATGCAGCTTTACACATTTCCAAAAAATATATTCTTTAAATCCACCATGGAGGGAACTAATTGGGTTATTAATTCTACATTTTATAGGAATTTTAGCTGAGGGTTCTCAATGGTTATTAATCAAAGGGTTTGTATTTTTATATGTATGGCTGTTATTTTATCAAAATGCTTAGGAAGCATACTGGTCTTCGTGCCAATCATCTTCCTAATTGGCGATAATAATGAAAACTGTAAAGTGAGTTATTACACTGTGACATAAATATCTTACTGTTGACATCACCCCTTAAGGGTTTTCTAGTAAATGGATAAATGTTGTCAGTAGAATGAAGTCCAGTCTAAACTCCTTCTCTGTCCCATGTTGTATGCATGAATCCTTTAGCTGCACCAAAATCCTTCCTGGATTCACGGTGTTTCTCTGTTGTTGTTGTTTTGTTTTTTGTTTGTTTGTTTGTTTGTTTTGTTAAACCCAATGGGGTTATATGAAAGGAGCAACACAATATTCACAGTGCATGCATAGAGAAGCCATGTTTGAGAGATAATGGAATGTACATCAATTATATGTAGTCTTACATTTATCACGTTGAGAGATTTTCAATAATATGTCAAAATTCAGAGCAATGTAACAAGTAGAATGGTTTGAAACCCAAAGCAAACATGTAGTCTAGAGCCAAGAATTTCCAATGGCTCATTCTATGCTTAAGAGCAAACACTTAACCTTTTCATTGCCTGTTTCCACTTTGTGTTAGATGATGTAGGAAAATAAGGACAGAGACTGGAGAGGTTGCAGGACTTAGGGGTACTTTCCTTTGTTCTAGAATATCAGAGCTCTGTTCCTAGTGCCCAGATCATGTGGCTCATTAGTGCCTACAGGTTCAATAACAGGGCCTCTGACGCCTTCTGCTGGCTTCTAAGGGCACCTGCAGTGTTCTCACACAAACACACACACACACACACACACACACACACACGTTTGCTCACATGTGCACACATACACAAATACTATTTGAAAAAGATTGTAAAAATAAGAGAGTATAAGGAATAAACTGTTGGAGACATTAATTATCGAGTGTTTGCTTGGCTTGAACATGGTTTCAATGACCTTGAGAACACAAGGGAAATGTTACTAAGAAAGTCAGTATTTCACATGAAAGGTATAATTAAAGAAAGTGCATCTGGAAAAGTAGTAATTTCAAACTATAAAACCCAAGAGTTATATTAAGATATAAATATATATCTTCATATATTTATACTTTATATACTATATAAATATATTATAACTCAAACATATTAAAGATGGAGATTTTACTCATAACCCACAAACTTTACCCATTTTCTAGAATACCAACATTTTTCCACATGTATGATTTACAGGTTCACCAGCGTGTATGCACTCTATGCAGTCAGTTTTGAATAGAAAAAGAGGGAAATAAAGTTCTCCCACTGGCTTAGTCACCATTGAAATCACATATGAACATAGTTCTAGATAAATAAGCTCATACAACCAAGTTTTCACAAATGGCAAGATTCATTTTATTTACCCCAAATTTGAAAACTTTGTCTTTCAAAATCTTAGGCAAGTGGTGTTTTATGTACATTATCACTCTGTGATGGGTACTTAACCTTCATTTTACTTGTCTTTTACTGTTTATAAAGTAGCATTTCCATGTGGGACACTCTTAATCTCTGCAAACTGCACTTTCACCCCTGCAGAAATGAAAGGTTTTTACTGACATCACCCTTTTCCCTTCAGATTTCTACACTGGCCCCTCCAGGAGAAGCTGGCTTGATACCTCTATCCTCTTGCTAGAAAATGGACCTCAGAAAGTCCTCTCCACAGCTCACATTTATAATCATTTATACCTGAAACAAAATTCCTTACCAACCCTACACTTTCAAAATTGAAATAACCATTTTCAGTATCTGCTGCTATGAAACCCCAGTCACACTTGGCTGACTACTGCCTCAGATGTCACCTGATATGACCTGTTTAAGACATCTAACTTTGTAACTTCTAAACCAAGTGTCTTGTTTAAAATTCTACTAGCTCTCTCCTTGAGGTGTCTCTTATGCCGAGTATGCGTCTGTTAATTGGCAGGCATGTGATGTTCTTATTACTTCTCACTTTCAGGTTGTCTGTCCACACTGTACCAGTTAACGCCAAATACACAAAATGTGATGGAAATCTTCTAAGATACAAGTGCTCTAAGTGATGGATGTTTAAGCCTCTTCGAAGTTGCTAGTGTCATTCAACCTAGATAATTGTCACCTTCACACAAATTCTGTCTTTACATTTGAGAGATTACACAGAGCTCCCCAAAGTACACTTAGTACACCTCAAATACACTGTTTATTTCAGTCAATCGGCTCCACATCTGCCTTCCAAATTGAAGAAACATTCACACAACAGCTTTGAAGTGTTCTGTATTAGGAAACAAGAATCTCAAGCTGAGCATTGCAAAGCCACCATTTAACTCTGTCTTTATCTATTCCCCCTCTAGACTAAATGATGGTGAGAAAGGAAAAATGCCAAAGGGTGCACAAACAGAAGAAGCAATCACAAATGTAAAGCATTGTCAGAGTTGGTATTTATCTGTAATGGTTTCAGTGACCATGACAATGTGGGAGAATGTTACTGAGAAAGACAAAATTTCATATTTTGAAAGGATGTGATTGTATATTGTCCTAAATTGTAGCTTAAAATCAGTATTTTCATGTATACACAAAATTATTTGGTTCTAAATAAGTCAAGTGTATTTGAATAAAAGTACAGTTGGTTTCACTTTCATGGTTTCATTGACAAAGTAAAATATAGCTGCTGATACAAACATTTGGCTCTTTCATGATTATTACTTACTGTATACTTTTAAAGCAATTCCCCTGCATTCTCCCTTCTGCTTTTCTTGTATTTAATCCTTCTTTTCTTTTCATTTTGTCTTTACACTTTATCTATAATCCCCTTTCTGATTTTTATGTAGATATTTTAAACACTACACAGCTCACCATCTTATTTATTTTTATATTTGTGTAAGTAACAATTTTAATTTTTCAGTGATAAAAACTGTATGATAAAAAGTATGAGATATGTTAGACTCAGAGACACCTGACTCTGATGAACCAAAGAAACATAGTTTTATCTAGCCCAAGCATATCTGTTATAATGGTTAGTTAAGTCATGGAAACAAAACATTTTGGAAACAGAAGTAGAGGTTCCTATAATACCACATCAAGGAACATTATTATCAATTTTTAGCTCTAAAATTATTGAAGCAATCCTGATTTTTAGAGATCCAGTATTCATAATTTCTCAGGTTGAAAACATGAAGTCTAAAGTAAACTGCAGACTGATGTAAAGATTCTTCCATGGAGCATATGCTGCAGGCAATTCCTCAAATCCAATTTAGAAATTTCGATGCTGATTTCAAAATGAATTGTCAAAGGCACAGAGTGTTCCAGAAAAAGTTCACTTAGCTCACACAATGCATAACGTCCGTGAATGCCAGGACTCTTCACCAAACAGGAAGGGAGAGTAGAACAAAACCTCTCTATCTGAAATGGTTTGTGTGCCTGCTGCATTTTAAGCTGCCACATATAGTTTCTTTAAATTGTAAATATTAAACATCTCAACAAGATAAAAAGAGTCTGATACCTACTTAAAATACACAATGATCAAATGTTTTAAAGTTGTTTTGCATATCACTTGATATGCTAATTAAAATCATTATTAAAATTAGAGTCAAGGCACTTTATCTTTTAGTACTATTTAAGACTTAAGAAATGTCATAATGTGATTGTCATCATCTAATTACTCAGAATATTTTTCTATGAATATATTAGCTAATAGCGATATTTTCCATAGAATCTTTTGGTGTTGTGCATTTCTGAAAACTTTTGAAATACAAAGCAACATTCACTTTTAGATAATTTTGTTTGTTCTTGTTTGTGTGTGTGTGCCCATGTGTGCCCTTATGTGCTGGTGTCTGTGGAGGCTAGCAGAAGACATCAGATCCCTTGGAGCTCGAATTACTGGTGGTTTGAGATACCCAATATGGGTGCTAAGAACAAAACAAGGGTCTTCTGTAAAAACTGTAGCTCCTCTTAAATCTCTCCAGTCCCCAAATAACTCATTCTTAAATTGAAGAGCTGGGATGTTAAACTTTATTGTCTTCTTTTTTCTACCAAAGTTGGATACATAACTGGCATAAAAATTCAAATAGTCAAAATGAAGTATGAATTCCGAATTGGAAATAAATCATAGAGCACTGATGTTTTGAAATGGTTCTCATGTTTTAGTTATGATGTTTATAAACAATACAATTTGGTAGACATTAAATTAGTACAGAAAGAAGGATGTTAACTTGTGGTGCTTTTTACTCCTTCTGTTGGTCTCCTGATGTCAACACAGCTGTCATGGCTGGCTATAAGCACAGTGCCATCTTTCCATCTCTGTGTCATATGGAGTGTCTCCACAAATGCCTTGGAGCTTCTGCATGGTCAAGACAAACCACCCAAACAGCAGTCATAGACCAGAAGAGTGGGGCCTGTAGTTCCCTGGATAGTCCTCATCCCATTACAGACTTAGAGGATAATGCCCCTGGCTTCCTGCTCATTGGTGAAAAACTTCAAAACATGTTCTACAAAGTTCTGTCCAAGGTCCCATGGGGTGTTGAATGCTATTTTCTCACAGTGATAGCCAGTGCATAATGTATCTCTCATTAGCTTTTCCCCTTCGCTCTTAGTCTCCTTATTTTTTTCAATTCTGCTTCCTAGAATTATCTGCCAAATAAACTTCTCCTGCTGGAAGAGAATTTTTTCAAATTCTTCCAGAGGAGAATGTTTCAAATTCTGCTTTGGGTAGAATCCAAGGTTACAGGGTGTCCTAGTTAGGGTGGCTATTGCTGTGATGAAACACCATGACCAAAGCAACTTGGGGAGGAAAGGGTTGATTTGGCTTATACTTTTCAGATATCATCAGTCCATAATTGTGAGAAGTCAGGACAAGAACTCACAATAGAGCAGGAACCTGGAGCCAACGTTGATGCAGAGGCAGTGGAGAGGTGCTATTTACTGGGTTGCTCATGGTGGCTTACTCAACCACCATCTACGTCCTTGCAGAACACAGGACTACCAGCCCAGGGATGGCACAAACCACAGTGGGCTGGGCTCTCCTCCATCAGCCCACTCATTCAGAAAATGCCCTACATGCTTGCCTAAAGCCTAATTTTATGTAGACAATTTCTCAGTTGAGGCTCTCTCCTCTCTGATGACTCTAGCTTATGCTAAGTTGACATAAACTAGCCAATACACGAGGGAAAACAAAACAAAACCACCAGCATCTTCTCTTGAAATTAGGAAGGTTAGCTATTTTTTGTTGCTGTTATAAAATACCATAACCAAGGCATTGTAGTGAAGAAAAGAGTTTATTTGGGCTTATGTTGGAGGTGTCCATTATGGTATGGAGACATGGAACCTGGTGGGTGGGGAAGGATATTGAGAGAGAGATCACATTTTCAAATTCAAGCATAAAGCAGAGACTGAACTGGAAGTAGTAAAAAGGTATGACCTCTCCAAGCCTATCTCCAGCAACAAACTTCCTGCAGCAAGCATCCTTTCTACAGTGACATCCTTCCTCCAGCAAGGCCACATCTCCTAAAGGTCCCACATCCTACCCAAACAGTGCCACCTCCTGGGGCCACATGTTCAAATACCTGAGCCTATGGGGATATTCTCTAGCTCACCCCACCAGAACATGAAACTGACCTAAATTCATAAAAGGGTTTTCTCATATCTCCTTCTGTTGAGGGGGTCAAAATTTCTCTTCTAGACTTTTCCTCTCCTTCTCTTTTTACTGATCCCTTTCTCTGCTTTCTAGAGAATACAATACTTAGCAGTTTCCCTGGGCTTTATTTAGTCTCTAAATTCATGAAAATCCCATATGGCTAGGGTAACTTCTTATGTCTCCTTAAATACAATTTTATCTCTGAGAAGAATTTTAGTACCACTTATTAATTTGATGATCTTTTCAAAAATTCTATATACAAATAGAGTTCTAAGGTTAGAACTTGTTTTTTCAGAAACTTGATTTTTTCTTTGTTTCTCTGATAATTTTTAAACATAAATATCCACGTTACATATGGGGGGGGGCCTAGGCCCTACCCCAAATGATGTGATAGATTTTTATGATTCCCCATGGAAGGCCTCGCCCTCCCTGGGGAGCAGAGAGGGGATGGAATGGGATGGGAGGTTGGTGGGGAGCATGGGAGGATGGAAGGGAGAGGGAACTGGGAGTGACATGTAAAATAAGACTGTTTCTAATTTAACTTAAAAAAAATCTAGAGAAAAAATCCACAATATTTAGGCTATTCACCTGTGGCTTGATTGTAAGACCAGTAACAAAGAATATCATTTTATCATGTGTTAAGGAAAAGGAGACAGGATTTATTTATGTAGAGTTGGCCCAACCCTTTTTCAACTGCAATAACATATCTAATTAATTGGAAGTTTGGACCTAAAGTATTGAGTTGAGTCAAATCTCAGGGCAAGTCTGGTTTAACCAAGAGAATGTGCCAAGATCAATTAGTGGTATCTACCACTGGGTCTGGGAAAATGAAGATTCCCACAGGGTAGACACTTTGTTCTTTCCTACCAGATGGAAAGATCATGGGCTTTGATATTTAAAAATATGTTTTAATTCTAGCCATGTTTATGTGGCTAAGGATTCTTTACAAGTTAATTCCCATGAACCTTAGCTCTTTCATTTGTCAAATCAAACAGTATACTTCAGAAACTGACTGAATGACATAATGTATGTATATGTGCCTATCATAGTTGTGATTATAGAATTTAATGTGGATAGAGTTATCTAACACATTTAAGTGCCTGTTGGTACAATGTTCCTAAAAGATAGCCCAGCAAAAAGCTGTGATTGTGCCAACAAGCCTTAAAGAGTTAAAATTTAAACAGCTCACAGCTCTTCTATAGAATGTAAGTGTATATTTGGATATAGAATTGTTTTAAGTAATGGAGAAGAGCAATCACTGACTCTGTCATTCAAAAGCAATTTATGCCCCAAGGGAAATGTTTGCTGTCTTCAAATGCTGGCATTCCCACTTAAATACCTTTTCTTCAGTTGACTCATGTTTTAAGGAGGCTTTTAAATTATTTCTTATCATATAAGTACTGTATACTAACCAATTGCACCACTAGGGCTCCAAATTATTTATCATATGGTTATATTCATTTCATGTTTTCAGTGAAATTTGACATAGACAGCATTTCTATTTTGAATTACAACTTAATAAACACTTTTCAATTATCAGTTATCTATCTACACCATCTATCATCTATTTATCAATCCATTCTTTAAGTGAGATACATATATGCATATAATTATTGTTATATAGTTACTTTTTAGTACAGTGTAATTTTTGTCATGTTGGATCACAATAAAATGAATTCATTTTTCCTATGTTTCATAAGCTTAGTATTTATGTTTGTAATCTTTAGATAAATAATACCAATTGTTCTTTTTCTGTAAAATGAGATTCACTTGTTTTTGTTTTATGTGTATGAGTGTTTTGCCTACATTGTGTAAATGTAGTGCCAATGGAGACAAAAAGATGGCATTGGAGCCCCTGAAGCTAGAGTTACAGGTGACTGTGAGCTTCTATGTGGATGCTAAGAACTAAACCAGGGTCTTCTGCAAGAATAACAGATGCTCTTAACTGCTGAGTCATCTCTCCAGACCCCAGTTGTTCTCCTCTTTTTTTCTCTTAAGTGCTATGTACCATATTGTCACTCAGTATGAATTAGTAAAATGATATAATAAGCTTTTAAATTTGAACACTTTTTACGCATTTAAAATTTTGAACCAGAGGTTATGAATTTTAAGGAAAAGTAATCGAAATATGTTTATTAACTGTCAATCACAGCCCCGTCCTCCATAAATCCAACATAAATGGCCTCCAGTCACTTACAACATATAGAGGTTACAAACTCAGCTTCCACTTAAATGCTTTACTAGCAGAGCTCCTTACTGAGGCCCTTCCTACTTGACAGTCTGCAACCCCCTATCTCATACCTGTTTCCATGACCCAAGAATGAGTCTTCATCCTTCTAGTTGAGCATGCAACCACCTTGATTATCAGGATATCTGTGACTTTCAAGCTATGGTTAAGGGTGTCAACTCTTTGTCCAAATAACTCTGTCCCTGCTTAGTGGTAACCCTTCCTTAAGTGGAGGAGCCAGTGGGTACTTTGTCACAGCTCATTGCTTCACCTTCTGGATTTGAAAGGTAGTTCTGACTGCCCACCACATCCATCCTTTAACTTTGTTTGTATTGGGAGGTGGGGGTGGGGATAGATTCCTTTGCTTTTGGAAACTGAACATTGAACATTTAACTGAAGCACATGCCTCTAGTCCTCTTGGCATCTTATTATATCTGAGGCTATTTTAAGTTTCTTCTTACTGTAGTCATAACAATACAGCTCTCTTTACCTCCTTACTGGCAACTACTCTTATGTAAATACTGCTGTCTTCATAATGTGTCTATTGTTCAGCTTTAAAATTAAATCCAGTACTGAAAACTTATAATCAGCTAACAACCACCTACATGTCAGTGGGAGGATATCTCCAGAGGGTCTGGTATGGACAAGTATCACTTGAACTGGGGATGACAGCATTCAAGATCACAGCCAAAAGCAGAGGTGAAGTAGATGTAAGGAAGGCTAGCGAAACTAACTGTGGCTCCATTCCAAGCTTCCTACTCTTAAGTGCATGGAGCAGAAAGTTAGTGATAGGCTCATGGCTGGCATCCCATTTAAGATGTAGGAAACTAAGACAGAATTGCATCACTGAAGGAGTTAAACTGATTCTGAGCCCTAGAAGGTGTGTGTGTGTGTGTGTGTGTGTGTGTGTGTGTGTGTGTGTGTGTGTGTGTGTGTGAGAGACAGAGAGAGAGAGAAAGAGAGAGAGAGAGAGAGAGAGAGAGAGAGAGAGAGAGAGAGAGAGAGAAAGTATCTGGTGAGAAGTCAAAATAAGGTTTTACCTTCTTCACCACAGCTTTAGTTATCTTCACATCCCCTCAAGATCCGATTCACAGCCTAAACCTCAGGAGATAGGGTACAGCTGTAAATAATTTCATATCCTAGCAGGAGATGAAGGCTTTGCCAAATACCATAGAAAAACATCTTCTGGCTTTAAGTGATAGTGATAACCTTGCAGATGAAGAGGAAGCAGACTGAAGCAGAGCCTGTAGACCTGGAAATCCAATGCCACTGGACTGCTAAGGCAAATCTGGGTAGCAATTTCTTATGTATGGTTTAGCTACATGGAAAAGTACTAAAATGCAGAAGTAGTAACTGACATTACTTTCTTGTGTAATGTTAGTGTTAGCAACCCTCATCTCTAAAGTTGCCATGGAATTGACCATTGTGACCAGGCCATATTTTGTCACTGGAAAATGTAGGCAAGTCTGGGGAAGATGTAGTTAATGAAGCACTTGCTTTTTAAGCATGGGAACCTTATTTCTGTCCTGTAAAACTCACATGAACAAGCAAAGTGTGGTGGTGCACCCTTTTGTCCTCAGTACTTGGGAGGCAGAGACAGGCTCTGAGGCTCCCTAGTCAGCCAGCTTAGCCTACTTAGCAAGGCCCAGGTCAATGAGAGAACTTGTTTTAGAAAACAAGGTAGATAGTGCCTGAGGAATAATTCCTAAGGTTGCCTTTGGATGCAAGTTTTTGTCCCACTTGGCACCACAGCTTTTTAGTCCCAAATAAATACACAAAGGCTTATGTTAATTATAAACTGTTTGGCCTATGGCTCAGGCTTCTTATTGGCTAGCTTTCTCTTAATCATTAACCCATTTCTATTAATCTGTGTATCGCCACATGGTCTTGGCTTACCAGTGATTCTGGGGCGTCTTGCTTCCTCAGCAGCTGCATGGCATCTCCCTGACTCCATCTACTACCTTTTTCTATCCCTGTTTGGATTTCCCACCTTGCTAAACCCTGCCTGTACATTGGACAAAGCAGATTTATTAATCAACCAATATGAGAAACATATATTCATACAGAAGTACATTCCTTATCATTTGTCTTCCACAAGCAGGCATGTACACCCTCAATGATTATAAATATACAGACATCGTCATTCATACATGTGTATATGACTAAGGCTTATATCTTAGAGTTTGTGCTTTTTCTTTCAATCAAATAAGTAATCTGATTATGGAACCTTCCTTCTACTAAGAGGTGACAACTGCTATCTTTCTTTAATCAATCTGATTGCCAAAAAGGATAATCAACCCTAGCAACCAGGCTCAGAATTGGTAACTCTTTGGGAAGCATGTTATATTTATAAGCCACCATCTTTTGATTGTATTCATGCAAGCTTCACTTTGTGACCCATCCAAAGTGCCTTTACCTTTAACTCTTGCATGCATCTCTGAAGGTACCCTGCTGTGATAGAACATGCCATGAGTCACCACTAATTTAAATATGGATCATTAAAGAGCCTTATAGACATCATCTGACTCCAGCTTAGCTCTTATGAAAGCTGTACTGGGACTTGGGACAAAGTTGGTTCAATTACAGACAACATAATTTAACTCAAATTTTTCCCTGGGCATATTATCCTGTGTTAACAGGGAAGAAGTACAAACTCAGTGAGTTCTCCCTGGTTATTAATGTCCTCTTTTCCTTCTACTCAACAACTACTGAATATCAATATCTAAATCCTCTAAGACAAAATTCAAACAAAAACAATCGTCTTCTCTTTACTCTTTGTTAGTAAGAGAAGTCTACATTGACCAGACTTATGAATGGATCATGTTTTGTGGCATGCATTTATCTCAAAATGCCAAGCCAAAGTCAGTCTCATATATTTATGTTTGTCTGAAAGATGTGTCAGTGAGTGGAACAACTTTCTCCATGTTTTCTTGAGGAGGCATTGGCTGTCTTTTGTGATGTGTAATACTTTAACAGGCATCTGTCAAGTGAACAGACTTAGGAGATAGAGATAATGGCTCACTCTGAAACAAATGCTGAACACACAGCACATGTCCTGGAAGTTCAATAATGGAACAACATATACAAGCAGATAACTATCAGGCCCCTTGCAATCACCCTGATTAAATATGAAGCCAAGGAAATTAGCACAAACAAGCTGGTACTCGTGCTGCTTGCTGGGTCACAACTAATTAGGCCCCTTGTGCCTGATGAAGAAATCTCAAGTCTTATGGCAGCAGCCATGAAACTTGTCTTTTACCATCTTAACTCCCAAGAAGAGGAGTTGCTGGGATAACATACAGGTCTTGACACTGTCATGCCTACAGAAGAATGCTGGCCAGCCATGTCTGCTTGTTTTGGGACATATGCCTGCATATTTCTCTGCCTTTTTGTAATAACCATATTCATTCTCATCTCAGATCTGAGTAATCTCTCTGTCTTTATTCTATTCTGTCCTTTCTGTGCCTTACTTAGGATATTGTTATTGGTTTTTTTTTTCTTATTAGATTTTGGGTAGTCACTACTCATATTTTCAATATATTTTTCTGTCATGATTTTCAGAAAATGTAAACAACATTTTTAGAAACTGTCTTCAAGAGTTCTGGGTCCTTCAGTCCTTCCCTGGCTCTGGCTTCCTGGTTCCAGGGATGCTTTCCTTTTCTGTTCTGACCTTGCACAGTCTTTACCTCTTCCCTGGCATTAATCCATTCATAACATTTGGCCCCTTTCTTGCTTTCCACTGAGAAAAACATACCAAATGGAAGATTTGCTATATGTGGAGAATGTTCATAGTAAAGCAAGACTTAGATGTTAGGTGGGCATCTGGCCCTGCCTGTCATAAAGTGGCTCCTGTTTTCCAAAGGTGTCATGCTTAGGCTCGCATATCCTCGGTGCTCTCTGTCCTTAGCACACTATGAGTGCATTCATCTCTAACACTTTTTGTCCACTAGCTTCTTGTTGCATTGGCCAATAGGAGGAGGTACCAGCTGGAGGTCAGAGCATAGTAGAAAGAGGAAGCTTATGTATTCCCAACTCTCTGTTCATTGCACAATGGCTGACAGAAGTCACCTTATGTCCTTCTGTCAGCTTCCTACAGATCCTGCCTGAGGGCTCCCTTTTGACACAGTTCCTGGTCCTCTGGGGACCTGAGTGCTAATAGCTTTGTGCTGCCCTTAAACTCTGGGTACTTCACCATCACTCACCCCATTTCCAGCTTTGAAGATGACCCTTTTTGTTAATCAATCTTCAATTAACAATCCAACACTGAACAGGCATTCCTTTTTATTGCACTTATACACCAGAATATACTTTTGACTATATTCTACTTATACCAGAGTATGCTTTTAAATAAAACTCCATTTCTTCTGGATGTTTAAAAGTTGAATGGACAATCCATTGAAAGTCCTTCCAGTTGTGAAATAGACATAATTTATGCTAAATGATAAATACATAAATATTGTTTCTCTATTCCAGGTAACATAAAACTACCATTTTGTATTTCTGATTAGATCATTTAGTCACAATCTGAATGAAGAAGGCTCCTTTATAGGCAGAAGTCTGTCATCTTCCCAGTGGTTTAATTAAGATTAAAAGCTGTTATTAATGGTCATCCCTTCCAGCCATTCTTTTTACTAAGAAAATTTCTAAGACAATGTTAATGTTTTTTTAAAGTAAGAGAAGCAAGTCCTATAGTGTAAGAAAAATCATTCTCAAGAGTCCAAATTTTCCTCCTATTAGAACACCACACAGAAGACTCATGAAATCCAGAAGGAAAAAGAAAAGACTCTGTCAGAGGGGACTTTGATTTCAGGAAAATGCAGAGGCCTGCTTTCCCTGGCTGTTTAGGATCAGATTAGAGCTGTGTCTACTCAGCTATTGAGTGAATTATGTTCCTACCAACAGGTGCACATGTCACAAATGCCTCCCAGGAAAGTGCAAAATTGCAGTTGTTTCTTTCTGATTTTCTTGAACCTAGTCATTCTATTCCTTAATATGTGGAAACTCTTGCTTTTCTGTAATGTTCATGCTCAATGCTAACTGATTATTTCAAGAGAAATTTATGTAAAATTTGTCTAGTTTAGATGAAATACTATTTAATCCTTTATTTCTTTTTGCATATATAGCATGACGATAACACTTCCTGATATGTGCAGGGGACAAGCAAAGCACTCTATGTTGGTATTAATACAAGGTGTGTGTGTGTGTGTGTGTGTGTGTGTGTGTGTGTGTGTGTGTGTACAAATGCATATAAATACCCATGAAATTGTCTATATAAAATGATTTTAATAGAATCTTTGGCCTACATACTTTTATGGATATAGATAAGAATGACTAATATGTTTATTTTTGGTAAACACATTTTTATAGTGTTGGGAGATAATAAAGTTAAAAATGCTTCCCTGGATTTTCTTCCTCATTTGAAGAAAGGTTATAAACTATAATATTCAATAAAAACTATAATATTCAATAACAGTGGTATAAATATTTTTCAATATCAAAAGGTTAAAAAACATGACAAGTCTAGAGACTGAGAAAAGCTGTCCCAAATGCTGTTAGAGTACTAGAAAGTGCGTGCTGGGAACAGTAAAACCCCAAACACAGGCAGTGCCCAACTCTTGAAGCACAGCCTTGGAGACTGGAATGAGTCATCTCTCCTGAAGTCAAACTTCCCCTGCCTGGTACACATTATCCCAACATCAAGCAGCTGTACTTCACAGTGGGACACAGCCAGACTAAGCTCTATCAGGTCAATGTGACAGAAAGCAGAACACATTTATTTTCAAAAGAACCATTCAGTTCCCTCTTTCTGCCTTTGGTAGTCCTAATAGATTTGAAATTTGGGATTTTCCTTCCAAACAGGTGCCTTAAGCTTATAAACTCTAAATCCTCCTACACACACACACACACACACACACACACACACACACACACACACACACACACACACACACACACACACACACACACACACACACACACACACACACACACCACTGTTTCTTGTTAGAGTAAAGGACAGTCTGGCAAAGATTCTTTTCTTGACCAAACTCTCCTAGGCCCATCTGTCTACTCCCTTATAAAATTCTGTCTTAGCAAGAACTGCCTACACTCCATAGCTTGGTGCCTGACCAGGTTTCTCATCCTCCACTCCCTAATGTCAGATTACCTTGGTCTGTTGTCTTAGTCAGCGTTCTATTACTGTGAAGAGATACCATGACCATGGCAACTTTTATAAAGGAAAAACATTTTATTGGAGTAGCTTAAAGTTCGGAGGTTTCGTCCATTATCATAATGGTGAGAAGCATGGCAGCATTCAGGCAGACATGGTGCTGGAGAAGGAGCTGAGAGTTACATCTTGATCTGCAGGCAGTAGAAGCAACTGTGTGCCACACTGGGTATAGCTTGAGTATAGGAGACCTCAAAGCCTACCTCCACAATAACACTTTTCCTATAACAAGGCCACAGCCACTCCAACAAAACCACACCTCCTAATAGTGCCACACCCTATGGAGGCCATTTTCTTTCAAATCACCAGATCTGTCTTCATCAAAAGTTCTATTAGGGTTGCTTAGCTCCAAACTCCATCATTCCTGATGTGTTTTCCCATCTATTGGAAGCCACCCTGCTCATTTGCTATAAATACTCAACTCATCATGAAATAGTTGAAGTTAAGCCCAATCTTTTCCCATTGCACTGCATTGTTCTCTACACTAATTTCAGTGGTTATAAGTAAAACATGTTTTTCTATGCTTTAAAAGCAATGAATACTTTTGCTACTGACATTTCTTACCTTCTTTTCATTCCATGAATTGGCAATATGCAGCTAGATGCCTTTGTGGGGTACTTTGAGAATATATGCCATTTAAAATGTCTACTGATATTCATATGAGTACAAATGTCTATGTACATAAGTTGATAGTTAGAAAAGTAGTCCTTTATAAAACATTAATTATGAATATATTTTAAAAATGCTACCAGAAATAAATATATAATTTATAAGTATTTTTAATTAAGATGTAACTGTTCCAAGATAATCCTTCATTTTTAAATTTAACTTTAATTACATTTATTTATGAGGGAAGCTCATACATGAGGGTCAGAGCATGAGGAATCAGAGGACAACGTGGGGGAATTGTTTCTCTTCTCGAGTCCTGTAGATCAAACTCAGTTTTCTAGGTTTGGTGGCAATCACCTTTATTCCTTGAGCCATCTCACAGCCAAATCCTTTTTTTTTAAATAGTTTAGTATCAAATTCTTGTGTTTAAATCTCCTGCTTTTCACATTATTCCTCCTTAGTTAGAAGATAGCCAAGTTCTATATTTTTCTCAGTAAATTATCTACCTGGATATATTCTACAATTTATTAGTAATCACTACTTTAGAGGTGAGAAATACAAGAAAAAAATCAAACACACATCTACTTCTCTCTAAGGAAATGCCATTGCTGTATAAACTCTTATTTTCCAATTTATTAAAAGTTATTGTCATTACTAAGAAATTTAGTTTATATTTTCAATATAAAAACTGTTGGAATATTCCTCAGGACTCAAAAAACATGATTACATAGAGTTGATATCCAAAATTGCTTATTGCATTTTGTCTCAAGCATGAAGCAATAACCACAAACATGTGTAATTTAAATATTAACTTTTCAACCTGAAATCTAAATACCACATTTCAATATTTCATGTGAGAATAATTCTATCTGAACAAAAGATCCTTTGAAATTCAGAGATGTTCTTCTACTTTAAAAGTTGCAAACCTTTCTTAGGTTTTCTAGGAAATTATTAGTAGCAGGGAGTCTTGAGAGTTTATTGCTTTCTTGGGTATCAAAATCTTTGTTCATCTGAACTAGTACCAAAAGCACACACATATAATTGTGAGCCTGTTTGAATTCATGTGTGTGTGTGTGTGTGTGTGTGTGTGTGTGTGTGTGTGTGTGTGTGTGTGTGTAGGGTGTCTCCAATGCTGTCAAGTATACTCTCTACCATACAGCCTATTTATAACATGAGGAGAACAGGGTCTCTGAAGGATCAAAGAGTAAATCAAAGGCAAACAAGACACTTTGTTAAACAAGGTTTAATAAAGTTCCATCATAATCTACTGAGCTAACCAACTTCCTGATATAATCTCATAGATGACAATAGCCAATCCATTGACAATCTGAGGCCACATCTAACATTTGCCAACATTAGAACTACAGACTCATTTTTTGTTCTTATGACAGTCATTTTAAATTTTCATTTAGATTTCACTTCTGAAAATAATATGCATTACAGGAGTGCTTGTATGTTTAAAAGTAGTTAAATATTACTCACTAAGAATTAGAGATGTCTTCTTTACATTATCAGACTATAACAAGGAAGTTAGACTAGAAATATCTGTATAGTAAAAACTTTAGGACATTGCAAGAAGAAGATGAGGGAAGCATTAGAAGAAGAAAAACAGACTTCCCATGCTCAAGAATCCGAAGAATTAATATTGTGAATATATACATCTTGCCAAAACCAATCTACAAATTAATTGCAATCTCAGTGAAAATTCTCAGCCTTTCTCCACAGATAAAAAACCCTAATATTAAAAATATATATGGAAATGCAAAAGACCAAGGATAGCAAAAACAGTGGTGTTTTATACTGTGTGAGTTATCACCATGTCTGGCTTCAAGTTAGATTACAGAGATGCATAAGTAAAAACAGCATGATACTGGCACAGAAAGAGCCATATAGACAAATCTTGCTGTCTCTCTCTCTCTCTCTCTCTCTCTCTCTCTCTCTTCTCTCTCTCATACATAAACATATACACACAACACCATACACATCACATACCAACACACACAAACTTGCACACACACACACACACACACACACACACACACACACAGAGAGAGAGAGAGAGAGAGAGAGAGAGAGAGAGAGAGAGAGAGAGAGAGGCTTTGGAGAAAAGTAAGCATCTTCAACAAATGCTGTGGGAAAGGCTATCTATATGCAGGAATAAGTCTTGCATATAGATACTTGCCATCATACCCTGCATAAAAACTAACTTCAACTAGACCAAGATGTCAATGTAAAGGAAAGAAGAAAGTTTCTAACATTGTCTGTTTCAAACCAAATTCACAGGCTGAAAATTCTGAAACACACATGGGACCACTTGAGCAGGAAATCAAAGAGTCTCACTGTTTCTCTTAAGGATTTCCCTGAGAGATTTCGCTTCATATGGCATTAAAATTCCATGCTCCTTTCATGGCTCTGGGGTCATTCTTTCCATTTCAGTTCAGTCTTGTCTATTTTTAGTTCTGTTTGAGGGACAATTGGTCTATAACATCTATCCAACCATATTCCTAGGAGGGTAGTCCCCTTGATGACTTCTGCTTCTTACATGCTCTGTTATAGTGTTTAGTTCCTCACATGGGAATGGGATCATCTGTAATTATAGCCAGAGTGGAAAATATCAAAAGTCTCTACAAAGAAAATGATATTTAATGAGTAAAAAGGTCCTTGGGCTCCACGGAAAAATATGAAAAAGAAATTTATGTTGGTTTTGCAAAGAAATTTTTTTCATCCTGTAATCTTGGCAACTCAGAAATGGAAGAATGGAATTCAAAGGTGTACATCAATTATCTTTAAAAAGGGGGTTAAGAAAGACAGTATCTTCTTCAGTGGCTGATGGAAGCAGAGGCAAACACCCACAGCTAAATACTGAACTGAACTCCTAGAACCCAGTTGCAGAGAGGGAGGAGTGATGAACAAAGTGGTCAAGACAAGGCTGGTGAAACCCACAGAAACAGCTGACCTGAACAAGGGGGAGCTCATGGACTCTAGACTGATTGCTAAGAGGCCAGCATGGGACTGATCCAGATCCCCTAAATGTGGGTGTCAGTGATGAGGCATCGGCAATCTATGGGGCCTTGGATATATATCTGGTGTATGAATGCACTTTGGGAGCCCATTCCACATGGAGGGATACTCTCTCAGCCTGGACACATGGGGGAGGGCCTAGGCCTTGCCCAGGATGATGTGACAGATTTTGGAGATCCCCCATGGTGGGCCTCCCCTCCCTTGGGAGCAGAGAAGAGATGGGTGGGGGGTTAGGGAGGTTAGTAGGGGATGGGGGAGGAGGGGAGGGAGAGGGAGATGGAATTGACATGTGAAGCAAGCTGTTTCTAATTTAAATAAAAAAAATAAAAAGAAAGACAGTATCTTATGTATTGGGGGTGGGGCTTACTGTTGATGTTTAGCTAAATAGACATGGTATGGAACTGCCTTCTAAATACCCATGTTTATACTCAAAGAAAATATTATACCCTGCCCTAATAAGAAAGCCTGTAAACACTTGTGAGGGCAGACACTCACTGAGAAGCTCTAAGAGACCAAACATAACAAACATGGTGCTGGCAGGTCCCGCCCTTCCTTCACGTCCTCTGCTAGACCCCTAGACTCCCTTATTTGGTCACTTCTTCATTCCTGAGCCTGGGCACCAAAGTCCAGCAAATCCTTTATTTGGCTACACTGACTAATATATCCAACGAGGATTTCCCCACTCATCTTACCAGACTTCCCCTTTTTCTCCCTAAAAAACTACCACTGCTGAGTGAGGCACGTGCTGCTGTTCCTGCCCAATCCATATTTAGCCACTTTGCCTACCTTGCTTAATAAAGGATCTCTTTGTGCTAGAAATTGGCATTTGGGTGTGGTCTGTGCCTAATCTGAGGCCCAGAAGGAAACATCCCAAGGTGCCTGGGTCCCTTCACTCAGGACTGCCCAATGGTTGTGGGCTCAATCCTAAACTGGACACCACCACTTCTGACATTAGGGAACACTGCAAAAGAGAGTCTGAAGGAATGTAAGAACCAAAGATAAGGTGAAGGGATGCAAAATGCCATCCTCTAGCTACCACATGGCCACTGCAACCATGAAGGCATAGCAACTGGGCTATGCAAAAGAGTGGCTCTGTCAATTATCAGTAATGGGTGGAGGAGAGGCTCCTGGGCCTCTACCTCTTACTGTTGAACTTTTGGCTATTGTTAGACTCTAAGAAAGAGAGAGCCTCTGCCATTAGTTTTATGCATACTGGTGATCTCAGCAAGCTCCACTAGACAGCTCCAAGTCTATATTCACACAGATGGCACTGGTCAAACTCAGTGCATCTCAAATAAAGCAAAAAGACACGAATGTGAGAACCTTGCCTTGTATAGAAAGGATTAGTGGGTTTGAGAAGGACAGAAAAGACAGAGTGAGGAGTGAGAGCAACCAGAATTATGACATACATATATGGAATTTCAAAGAACAAATTTAATCACTAAAAATAAATCAAAGAACAAAGAAAGTAGAGTTTCATGAATATGTGTAGATTTCTCTTAGTAATAAGGGAAAATCAAATTGGGAACAAGAGGTAGGTCAAGGTCAAATATCAAGATGAAAATTTAATAACAATATGTGAAAAAGTGAGGACAGGAGAGGCTTGTAAAATTCACAACTATAGAGAATGTGGGTTTATCATCAGAAGAGAAAATTTCACCTCTGGTTGGGTGAATAAATGAGCAGAAGAGGGAAGGTCATTAAAGCAGGAGGCTACAGCTATATACTTTAAAGGGCATTTTAAAAATCAAATAAAATAAATATTTCAACCAAATTTTATAAGCCTTCTTTTATATCACAAACTCAGTGCTTGAAAGAAATATTTTGCTGTAGAAAATACTATATTTTTTTTAACTGCGTAACCATTTTGGTATGCACACAAGTGTGCACACACACTCACTTCTACCTTAGGCAGTCACCTTAACACACAATCCCAATGAGTACAAAAGGCTAGCTCTGCTCTGTTCTATTAGTGTTTCCCTAAAATGCTCTAAATACATTGATTCCATGCCTCCTGTATGAAAGCCGGTGCTATTCCCATGAGCATATGGATAATCTTTAGAAAATTTCTAATTTTTACATATTTGATATATGTTAGAAGGAATGGCATTTCAAGTCCATGGTTTTATTACTTGGGTAAAGTAGTCATGCTTTTAAATATGAATATCAAATCTATAAATTTAAATCAAACAAACAAAAATACTCAGTAGTGAATTTTCAATGCAGTTAATCCAATAAATGTCTAAGTCTGAAAATACTAAATTATATCATATTGTGTCCTTAAAAGGTCTTTCTTGTTCTACCACCCTCTGCTTGCTCCAAACTTAGAGCTTTTCTTTATGTAAAAGGGGAAATGTAACAATTTTCTATAAAATATGCATGCCTTGTCCAGTGTAGATCATTTGGACTATATTTAGAGATGAATCAACATATAAACTTTAGCCAACTATTCTTGTTCAGTCTCTTCATGCATCTAAAGTTGGGAAATGTCATGAAATATCCAGAAATAGACATTTCAAAGGTCTCATAGAAAGGGAAGCAAAAAATTCCATTTGGGGATAGATCTGTGTGTGTCTATAATGTGGTTGTACACAGCATTTCCTTCTTTGAATAAGGCCCAAAGTTAATACAAATTATCTCTCCTTATTTAATTCCTCAGAAAAGAGATATCCTTTCCATTTAACTACATATTACTCATACATTTTAGATACTTTTCAAGTGTTAGGTAGGTAAAAATGTAGAGGAAGAATAAAGAACCTGGACTTTTAGGACAGACAGCTTACATGATAAGACATTTTTTTTTAAGACACTTAGGTTTTAGCTTGTTTTCTTATAGACTACAAAATGGGAATAATAGTAGGACCTCCTTACTAGTGTTATTGAAAAGGATAATATAAAAAGCACTAATATTCTGCTCATTATCCTGCCAAGTTTTCCTCTTCCTGTTTTATTCAAAAGTGCATTTTTGTTCCCTCCAGTGAATCAGGTACTTCTTTATTCTGTGTGCTTCATCAGTGAACGATACAGAAAGAACTGTTATTACCCTTGTGGAGTTATGAGGAGCCAAATAACAAGTAAATAACAAATATACATATTTGTGAGCTGGAGAATGGATATTAGCCAATTTTCATTAGTATTAAATTAAATACTTGACATATGGTAGCTTTATAGAAAAAGTAAGTATATCTTGCTCACAGTTGTAGAGGCTCAAAGGTACAACATTGGCCCATGTCTGGTTGGGCTCCTCTAGTCCATGTCATATAATGACAGGGGAGATGCTGGAACAAAAATCACATGTTGAAGGCAAGAAAGCAGAAAAGCTGATGTCCCTGGATTTCTTCTGGGGGAGTGACCCAGTTGTTGCTGGGTCCTAATGATTTCCTTGGGGGAAGGGGTGAGAAGGCACAGCATCAGTGGTACAGATACCTGGAGTCAGGTGAAAGGAAAAACAGAAGACTCCTTTATTTAGCAATAGGGGGAACCTTAGATACCCTCCCAATACATCACCTGGCTGACCCTCATTGGCTAGACATGACCAGGACCTCTGACAGTGCCAGACAGACTCCAGGTTGGCTCATCTTTTGGCCTGGTAGGCCTTAATTTCCTACATCCAGTAACTGAAGGATTTTCCACCAAACTCCATTACCTCTCATGAATCTTCAGGAAGACAAATACCATCCAAAACACAGCAGAAAGTCATCCAGCAAATCACATGAAAAAAAAAAACAAAGGACTAGGCAGGACGTTAAGAGGCATGGAGTTCAAAGTAGTGAGAAGTTTAATAATAAGATAATTGAAAGTGACTTCTCCAAAAATTAATTAGGGCCTAATAGAAGTTAATAGTGTGAGGGAGGGAGCTTTGGGGCTTCTGTAGAGAGAAGCTCAGGCAGAAGCAGGGCATAGACTTGTCTCCTCTAGACCTAGTGTTCCTGAGGTAATAGGAAGAGAGACTAAGAGGTGAGGAAGGTGAGACAGCTGCCAAAGAACCAGCAGTGTGCCCTTGCTGGGCAGACCTTTGTAAGGACATCAGCTCTTGGAAGGAGAGGGGACACTAAGGGAAAATCTTGAGCACAGTAGTGGTTTTTTTTTTATTCATATTTTAAGGGGTTATTTTAAGAAATAACTTACATTCAGAGGTGTGAAGAAGGGAACCAATGGGGTGTATAGTGTAATAATTCAGGTAATAAGTAAAGATACTTGTGCCATAAAAGGCACCAGTAAAGGTCAGGGGGAAACAATCACATTTAAGGGCCATTGGTGTGGCTTAACAGGACATGCAAGTCTGAAGATGTTCAATGCCAAGAACCTACCAAAGAAAGAGAGAACTAACTCTTGAAAGTTGTCTCTGAACATCCACAGGTGAACTCTAGTACACAAACACACACACACACACACACACACACACACACACACACACACACACACACACACACACACACACACACTCCTACCTACTCCCTATATAATAATAAATTAAACAAAAAAGCTAGAAAACAGTTTCTAAATATTTTCAATAATAGATCAATGTGGTTTGTTGATAGAGCTCATGTAACTCCTGATCTAGAGGATGAGTTTATTCCTCTATATTCTATTAGATGCTGTCTATAAGCATTATCAGCTGCAATCCCTACAATGTAATAAATATACCTAAATTTAAAATAGATTAAAGAGGCTTTGCCAAAGAAGTAAGGTTCAATTAGAATACCTACAACTAGCTCCAGGTATCTAGACTGAATATCTATATTCCTTCATCTATATTTGTTACTTCTTAATATGGTATTTACTACTCACCTTATAATAAAATGATTTTGTCCCATGCAATACTATAAAAATCAGAATTTCTGGAAGTGTGATGAAAGCAATTGCTTTGGCAGTCTACTGCTTTGCATGAGAAAGTGCAGGCTGATCAAAGGGTCTGGGGCTCTGAAGGAGACCCTTTCAGATTTACAATGCATTCACCCCGATTCTCCTGATTCTCGGGAATGCTCAGGGGAATGATGGAAATGTGAATAAGCTAATCCTTTCTTGAATGAAAAGAAATAATTCTGAGTTAAGCCACATGTATGTTTCTCTTCTGTTTTTTTATAAGCTCCATGACCATATGAAGCAAATGGAAAATACCAGGCAAAGCTGAGACAAACAACTCTACCAACCCAGCCTTGGAAGCTTTCCCATTAATGGTTCCCCATTTGCTTCTTTCTCCCTGAAAGGGTGAAATTTCTCATTTAACACAAAAAAAGCAATTTGTTCTAAGAGTCCTTGAATTAAACCTTCAGCATAAAAGGAAGTGCAGGCTCTATCTGATGAGGCTTAGCAGCCTGCTGGCCTGGTCTGCAGGTCGAAGTTAATTGGTAAGGCAATGAATTCCCAAGAGCTTTCCCTGTGATGGCCTCTGATTACAAGCAGCATTCAGAGTTGAAGGGAGATGAAATACTAGCGTTCTAAGGATCATAGGAAGGTAGGCAAGGGTGAGGGCAACCTATTTTGCAGCAAATTGAAACCACCTGGTCCAGTTAATAACAAATAGGCTGAACCTAGTTCAGGCTTTGTAGACATGCATTTGGCAGGATAAGACCTACATCAAAACAATTTGTAGGAAAACAGCCAGTGAGTAGGGTGTTGCCAGAGGGACTTGATTTCTGTGAGCAAACCAGTCATGTTGTACTAATCTGAATACAGGACCTAATACAGGACCACTTCAGCCGTAAGTCCCAAGCACATCTCTAATGATTAGATTACCTGTTTAGGGTCCTACCCATGTCAATAGTCAGAGATACCAACCCAAGAAAATGAGCAAGTCTGTGTATGTACATGGTGAGAATGGGGTGGTAGCAGAAAAGCAGCAAACCTGGTTTTCTAAGCGTTTTTGTTCATTATTTACTCATGTATTTGTGAAGAGCAGGAAATCTGTGCTGCAGCATGCATGTGGAAGTCAGAGGACAGTTTGCCAGAGTCAGTTCTCTCCTCCCACCCTATGGGTTTTGGAAATCAAACTCAGTCCTTCAGGCATGGAAGCTAGCACTAACCCCAGTGAAGCCATCCTACCCCAAACCCCTGGTTTTCTAGTGGAATTTATAGTGATCTATTATATCCGTTCATAACTATGACTTGTACATATTTGCTTTGGGAACCATATAAATAGCTAACAAATGAAGTCAGATTGCCAAGAAGGAAAGCGATGAGCATGAAACTCAACAGCTGTTAATAAAAGATTCATGATACGATTTGAGATAAAAGATGAGCTGTTCAGGTCAATCAATCTCATATATACAATAATTTTGATGTAATGTATTTAAATATTATGAGATTTGTTAGCCCAGATATTTTATTTTAGTATTATTTAGTGTTTTTATTATTAGAGCATTTCAAGTTTATCCAAAATATCACACTCACAGAACCTGCTTAAGCTAAACCCTCAGTGTAAGCCAGCAAAGTTTTCATGAGAATGAATGCATGTTCCAGGGAGACAGAAACTTTGGATTTTGTTTCATTATTTTCTCTTGTTAGCTATGTAGTTTGAACATATCATTTAATCCTTATGAGTCTCTGTATCCTCAGTAGTTAATTGTGAGCCACTCACTCACCATGGGAGGGGGCTAGGTAGGAGATTTTATTTTAATAAGAGAGGAGATGGGGGTGGTGGGTTATCAGGAATCAGGAAACGGGCCACAGAATGACTGACAAGTGAGGAAAATGGAATGTAAGGCATGATCTGCACAGCAGCCTCCATTCCTGTGAAGAAAAGAAATCTAGAGCTGAAAGTGTAAAGTTTGGGTGGCTTTGGTAGCAACCACCTGGCAGTCCCAGCTGCCAGAAAAGCCTGTGGTTTTTGCAAGCCTTACTTCTAGTGAAGAAATTTGGTCCTGTAATGAAATGCAATAGGCTCACCTCTGAGTTACAACAAAGCCCCGAAAAGGTCGGGCTAAGAAATATGGCTTTTACCTGTGACAGGCAAAAACATTGGAGTTATTTCCAAAGCAGTACCTTCCTTGAATAAAGAACTGTGTGGTTTTAATTTGGGGAAGCAAACCATATTCATGAAAGCAAGCAGTTTGGGGTGAGGCATGATGTGCTCTTTCAGGAAGGAGTATGTACCTGAGCATGCTCACTTAAGATATCATTAATTCAAGAAGAAAAGACCCAGATCTACTTGGAGGCATATTTAGCTCAAAGTCACGGGGAGCATGTTTGAAAGGCATAAGTAAACATTTTGAGCATACTCATTCATGTCATAAATGTGCCTGTGTGTATTCTGGTTTCCATGGTTGAGAAAAAAAGAAAGAACACTTCAAAAGTGAGCGTGGCTGCCAGTTATGGTGGTGCTAACCAGTAGGATATGCTGGAGAAGTGGAGTCAGGAGGGACTAGGGCAACCTTTGGAGCTGGCAGCACAGCTCAGAGGTAGAGGCTTGCTTAAGATGCTTGAGGGCTTGGGTCAATTGCAGTCCTCTATATTGAATTAACACATTGTTTTTCTTACACTTTGTATTTCTAACAAGAATGGTGTATTGAATTAAGTCTGTGATTCACAGTTAAAAGCATGATGAACTTGTCCAACACTAGTACTTCTAGTTTCTTCCTTGATCTATTGATATCTCTAATAAAACAATTAGCATACTAAAAAATAAAAAAAAAACAAAAGTGATCTTGGGTCTTAAAGGTGCCAGCCTCAGTTGGCAACACTTGGCAGTGTGTAATCCTTCAAGGTAGGACTCATAGGAGAAGGGATGCCATTGAGTCAGCTCCCATCTCAGAGAGCTGTCACCAGGCTCTATTTGAAAGGGCTCTATTGTTTGGGATGGAGCTATACTGAGAATTAGGAACCCAGAATAAACCAAGGATGTTTTGCAGATATTTTCTTCCACAGATCTGCATCCTGGAACTGGTGGTCAGGGCTTGCATCAACAGTGAGTCTTCCAGGAGCTTCTGCACACACTGCTGCTGCCTCTTCTACACACTGGTGGCAGCAGGCTTTCTTCTCTTGTGGCCACGGTGATCAATGCCTGCCTCCCAGGACATGCTGCTTCCTTTTCTCTCTAGGTGTCCCCTCCTCTATGGCTGTCTTTGGAGGACATGAGTCATTAGATTCATGGCCCACCTACATGACCCAGGATGCTCTTGTCATCTCACAATCCTTAACTGACCCAGAAGACTAGCTCATCACTTCTAAATCATGTCTACATGAGTATTACGTTTTCAAACTCTGGAAAAGCCTTGAAATCCAATTTCCTTGTTCCCCCTTCCATGAGTTTAATATTCTTAGGAAAGGTTTGGCTTCTTGGGTCTGGTTTGAACTGGGAAACTTCACTGGGAGAAAAAGAATACTAAACACACACCTCCCCCCACACCCCACACACCTTGCTTCTGTGCAAATTTGGCCCCTCTATTTTACTGGCAGTTGCCAACATCCAACATCCTCACACTAATTTTAAGTTATAAGGACTTCTGAGGCAGTAATAAAATGATCTGTCTGTAGATATTTTATTTACCTAATTTAGAATATATATATATCAGCTTGAAGGAATTACTGTTGTAAATGTGTATACCTGAATGCTCAAGCAAAGTCTTCATTATGTAAATAATTTTCTGTATAAAAATAGTTGAAGATATTTACATTCAGAAGTCATAAATCATGGAAAAGCATTCAGGGCACAAATTAGGAACTGTCAACTGAACTGGCCTTTAATTTGATTTGTCTTTAAAACAGCCCAGATTTCAAATCATTCTTATTATCTACTAAGACACTAAATTAAAATTTCTTAGTCTAGAAAGCATCATCCCTCTCAGTCAGCATTGCTTTCACAAGTTAGTCAACCTGTTTACATCCATTTTTTAATTGAGGGGAAAAAACACATCAAATTAAAAGAGAAAACAATTGGCCAGCCTGTTTCTTGAACAAGCTGGATCCTCTAAGCATTTTCTTACTCATTCAACTCATGTGGACTTAGAGATGTTTGGACTGGTGTCTCCAGCTACTCCCTGAAATGCCATCTCATAGATACAAGGCCTACTGACTACTCAATGGAAGATTCAGACTGTTTTGACCAAATATGAACTGGCTTTGCTTAAAAGGTAACTTTCACATGTTTAGAGAAACATATGGGATTCTGCAAACAGAAATAAATGATATCAAAGATAATGTAAACTGTAAGGCTTTGTGAGATGATTTTGAACAATCGCATATGAGCCTTACAGGAGTAATTATTATTAATTCACTGCAGTGTGGTTGTACTTAAGAGCCAACACAGGAGCTTGAACACATGCAACACATACTCTACAGTGAGTTACAAGTCCATCCTGAAAGATGGTTAATAGAAGAAAATTTGCTATTTTTAATCTAATTTCTTTCTTAAGACTATTTGCATTAGTTAAAAAATAGTTTTATGCATGGCCTCCACATGATGCGTTAAACCACGCACTGTTTATCTTAAACTTTTTAAATGTGGATAATCTGCTGCAGACAGATTCTGGCATGCTGGGAACTGGAGCGAATCTTGCTCAGATCAAATGGAGAGATCAATAGAGGGGACCAGACCCCATAATTATCTGGAGTCGAGGGCGTGTCTGTGTTTTCTTGAAGGTGGAGAACGAGATGTGCTGGCTGCCGGAGTGGTTGGTGAGATGCATGGAACAGAGAAAAACCGAACCTGGGTCCACAGCAGACCATCTAAACCAGCTGCTGTGAAACATTGAACCCGTGTTCCCGAACCTTGAGGACATCTGAACTACAGTCAGAGGAGGATAGGAGGCACCCAGTTTCGAGATGCTTTCCAGAGCCCCAACTTCCCTACAGATGGACTACATCCACCTGTCTGAATCCATGAGTGCTAGTTCCAGAGCAGACTAAGAACTGGACAACAAACAGCTTGCCTTCTTGCCACATCTAGATACACAAAACTGTTTTGCCAGTTTTCCCATGGGGAAAAAAGGACCCATTTAGGACACTTGGATACTGGTATAAACCAGAATGAGTGGCAGAAGCCCCTTCACAATGATTAAATGAGACATGGACAAAAGACTTTTCAGTTAACATTCAAAGACTATGTATGATATTACAAACCTGATTTCAGAACTTTACAAATTCCCTTGACTCAAACTTTCTGCTCCCTAAATTTCAGAATTTTGGACTTTAAGCAAGAAATAGAAAGTTTTGAAGGGCATTGGGCTCCAGGCAGGGAATAAAGGAAAATGGTTTAGAATTGTGAAATTGTTCACACCCCACAGATCATGAGAATATCTTATTGTCCTTTGATTATATTGTAACTCACCCTAATGTATGTTCATGATGAAATTGTTAATGTCTGTAACCTTGCTATATGTATTATGCAAATATTATTAGAAACTAGAAGTCAGAGTTCATTCTAACAGGAATGTAACATGTACTTTGCAAGCCTTAGGATAAAAGTATGTATAAGAGAACAAACTTAAGTCGTGTCTATATCAGAGGCACTAGAAGCATTCCCACGCATATTTAAAAGGTCATTTTAACTTTTGTACCTCTCCATTCCACAGGAGAATTGTTTGCAGTCGTGAGAGCTCAGGTGCTACCTCCTGGTGGATTTTTTCTGATTCAGGAACTATTTGGAGCTGGACCAGGCCCATTCCCCATTAACCTTATTTGTTTTACAGAAACTGATTCCAGCCAGAGACAGGTACGGTTTTCCTTGCCTACAGGGAATCCTAAGACAGAACATGCATGATGGAATGTGTGGTTCCATGACAGGCTGCCCCCCGGTAGGTTGAAGGGAGCCACCTAAGCCAAGCACAGTCATCTGTCCCATTGCAGAAGCATGAATTTCTTGTTATTAATTTTTTGTTTGTTTTTTAAGGTTTTTTTTTATTTGAATTAGAAACAAGATTGTTTTACATGACAATCCCAGTTCCCTCTCCCTCCCGTCCTCCCCTACCATCCCCCCAACTAAAACCCTATCTATCACATATCCTTTCTGCTCCCCCTGGATGGTGAGGCCTTCCATAGGGTGTCATCAGAGTCTATCCTATCCTTTGGGATAGGGCCTAGGCCATCCCCTGTGTGTCTTGGCTCAGGGAGTATTCCTCTATGTGGAATGGGCTCCCAAAGTTCCTTGGAGGTTTTTAATTTAATTTTTTCACACAATATATTTTGATCATGTTCTCCCCCCAACTCCTCCCAGATCCTCCCCATGTCCCTACACAAATCTCTCTCTCCCAGTCCCTCCCTCCTCAGAGTGAAAATCAAAACAAACAGAAATTACCCTCCCCCCAAAAAAAGACCATGGATTTAATTTAATTGACCAAGTACTCCTGGGCATGGATCCTATTCTGGAGTGTGGTGGATATAGCAATGGCATGCCTTTGGAGAAAACTGATTTTTCCCTTAGCCAGTGGGTATCACTTGAAAATAGATTTTTGGTTAGGGGTGGGACCCCGTGTCTACTCCTAACTCTCAGTGCTGAGCTGCCATCTGTCTTGAACATGTGCTCCAGTCTCTTTGAGTTCATATGTGTATCAGTCCTAGTTGTATCTGGAAGACACTGTTTCCTTGGAGTCATCCACCAACTCTGGCTCTTGCAATCTTTCTGCATCTTCTTCCACAAAGATCCTTGAGCCCTGAGTAAAGGGGATCAATGGAGATGTCCCATTTAAGATTTAATGTGAAGCTTCATTCTTAATAGATTTTTGTCTCTTCACATTTAATGATAAAACAAATACATCTCATGGATAGGTTTTATTTTTCTTGACATTTCCTATATTGTTCTTTTAAACATAACTATTGTTGTCTGTGTAATCCTTTAAGTTTTTTCTGATAAATTTATATTTACAAAGTTAATTTTAAAATATAATATGAATAAATGCACACATTTTGCTCTGAGGTTTACTAATTAATTTTATATAAATCTATAATGGAACAAAAGCTACTAACAACTTCATGTAAGTTATATTCATCTAAGAACATGTTTACTCATTTAGCAAATTTATTTCATTTTTGTATTTGTTGTTTCTGTGATTTTTGACCCAACTGCTCATATTGTTTCTTTTTTTTCTATTCATTTATTTAGCTCATAAATAAAGTCATGCACAATTATGATACACAATACAGAATGTTCACAATGGTGTGGCTAAATTAAACCAATTAACATGTTATATCACACCTATTCATCATTTTTGTTTTGAGAACACTTAAAGTATATTATCTCACAACTTTTAAAATATAGCATATTGTTATCAACCATATTTATCATGCTCTCAGTAGACCTCAAGACTTCACAGAGTCCATGCCTCTTGTTCAATTGCAGTTTTATATCCTTAAACCAATAATTTCCCCATTGTTAAAAGACCTACATTGAAGCCTAATAGCCACAATTCTGCTCTCTGTTCCCATAAGTTCATTATTTCTAGGTTACACATAAAATTGAAATTGTGTGACATTTGTCTTCCAGTGTGTCACTTATTTTTTTTTTTTGGCAAGCATATAACTTTACTACTTACTAAAGATGAAATCAAATTTGCATGCACAGGTGAGCACTCACTGAAACACCTTGGATTCATCACATATTTGAGTTTCAATTAGCATATATATATATATATATATATATATATATATATATATATGAGAGGGAAATTTTCAGGAGTCAGGAAAATTCCACTAGGGAATTTCTGGAGGTCCAAACCTCTGGTTCTACTAACCAGAAGCTCCGGTCCGCATTGTATTGCAGATGCTAGCTAATCTGCTATTGAATGACATAGCCTCCGTAGAGAATGCCTCCTAGTTTGCATCTCTACAGAACTAAGCATTTGAATAGGCCTGCACCAGGGCAGAGGGCTAGGTGTACAGGACAAAGGAGGACAGATAGAGTTAGGAGCAACCAGGCAGAGGGGTTGACTAGAGGAGAGAGAAATAGCCTCTCGGCCAGGGAACCATGGTTAGGAAACAGCCAGGAAGATGCCAAATAAAAAAGAGACTCCAGTTTTGCAGGATGGAACTGAGAGCTCTCTAAAGATGACAAAAAAATGGGAGATAAAATGAAATGTACATGTCAGAATAAGCCTTTAAAGGCAAATTGGGCTTGATTTTGGGATATGATGTTTGCCAGCTGTTCAGTTGTGGACAGTTTATTAAATGTCTGGTTTCCAGTAAAAAAAAAATAAACAAATAAAAGATAGTTTTACTACTTTTACAATTTCATACATTTTTAAACACATTCTCCCTCTCTCCCACAGCTCCTCCTAGATTCACCTCCTTTTACTGTCTACCCAATTTTGTGTTGTTATTTTTAACCCATCAGGACCAAATTGTGCTGTCCAAATAATATTCTTGGATGTCTGGCCTTTCAATGGGGCATGGTTGACTTATCAGAGCCCACAGTCTTAGAAAAAGTTTTTGCTCAGGGGCCTATATCTGGCCCACCTCCCAGTGCCCTTCTGAGAGCCTCTTGAGGCCTGGGAACTGCTGACTGGGAATACCATTTCATTGGTCCAGACCACCCAGAGACTGCCAAGGCCCTGGTAATAACCCTGCCTCCACCCACAGGAAGAGGAGAACCATCAGAGTATTGGACCCCCTTGTACCCACTGGAAGGGAACCTAGGATCCACACCCACCAGGAGAGGAAGATACTTCTTATACACCCACTGGAAGAAGGGATGGGAAGAAGACAATATAAAACACATTCAACTACAGAAAAACCAATATGAAACCACCAGAGTCTAGGAAAACTACGCTAGCAAGGCCTAAACATCCCAACTCAAATGAAACAGAAGAGAATGACATCAAAAACACCTTCATGAAAATGACAGAAACCCTCAAAGAGAATATAAGAAAATCCCTTAAAGAAATGGAAGAAAAAACAAACCAAAAACACAAGAAATCAACAAATCTCTTAAAGAAAGCAAAGAAAACACAATCAAGCAGATGAAGGAAACAATTCAAACAGCTCAAGACCTGAAAACTGAAATAGAGTCAATAAACACACACACACACACACACACACACACACACACACACACACACACACACACTGAAGGAATGCAGGAAATAGAAAAGCTGGGTAACTGATCAGGAACTACAGGTACAAGCATAACCAACAGAATACAAGATATGGAAGAGAGAATCTCAGGCATTGAAGGTACAGTAGGAGAAAAAGATTTGTCTACCAAAGAAAATCTTAAATCCAACAAATCCCTAACACAAAATATCCAGGAACTATGGGACACTGAAAAAGACCAAACATAAGAAAAATAGATAGAGAAGAAGGTGAAGAAACCCAACTCAAAGGTGCAGAAAGCATATTCAACAAAATCATAGAAAAAACTTTCCCAACATAAAGAAAGACATGCCAATGAAAGTACAAGAAGCTAACAGAACACCAAATAGAATTGACCACAAAAAGTCCCCTTGCCACATAATAATCAAAATCCCAAACATACAGAACAAAGAAATAATATTAAGAGCAGCTAAGGAAAAAGGCCAAGTAACATATAAAAGCAAACTTATCAGAATTATACCCAGCTTCTCCAGGGAAACTCTGAAGCCCAGAAGGTCCTGAATATATTCTACTAGCACTAAGAGACCACGGATGCCAGCCCAGATTACTATACTGAGCAAAGCTTTCAATTATGATAGATGGAGGAAACAAGATATTCCACGACAAAACCAGATTTAAACAATACATATCCACTAATGCAGCCCTACAGAAAGTTCTGGAAGGAAAAATCCAACCCAAGGATCTTAACTACAACAAGAAAAACAGGCAATAGATAATCCCATTTACCAAGAGTAAAAAGAAAGAAAAGGGGGTGGAAATCCACACACAATTCACCATCACCAACAAATCCAAAACAAACAATGAAAAACCAATGGTCATTAATTTCCCCCAATATTAATGGTCTTAACTCACCTATAAAAAGACATAGGCTGACAATGAATATGAAGACAGAATCCATCCTTCTGCTGCATACGAGAAACATACCTCAACTTCAAAGACAGAGGGTACCTCAGAGTAAAGGATTAGGAAAAGATTTTCCAATCAAATGGGCCCAAGAAAAAAGCAGGTGTAGCAATCCTAATATCTAACAAATTAGAATTTAAACTAAAATCAATCAAAAGAGATGAAGGAGGTCATTTAATTTTCATCACAGGAAAAATCCATCAAGATGAAGTCTCAATTCTAATCTATGCCCCAAATACAAAGGCACCAACATGTGTAAAAGGAACATTATTAAAACTCAAATCACAAATAAGACCTCACACAGTTATAGTTCAACATCCGACTCTCACCACTGGACAGGACCACCAGACAGAAATTTAACAAAGAAACAAAGGAACTAATAGAAAATATGACCCAATTGGGTTTAACAGATATCTATAGAACATTTCATCCAAACACAAAAGAATATACCTTCTTCTCAGCACCACATGGAACCTTCTCAAAAATTGACCACATACTCTGCAACATAGCAAACCTACAGAGATACAAAAAAATTGGAATAACCCCCGTATCTTATCGGACAACCATGCTTTAAAGTTAGAATTCATCAACAACAGAAACTGCAGAAAACCTACCAACTCATGGAAATTGAACAATGTACAATTGTACCATTTCTGTGTCGAAGAATCAAAAAAAAAAAAGAAATTAAAGACTTCCTAGAATTCAGTGAGAATGAAGACACAACATACCCAAACCTATGGGATACCTTCAAAGCAGTGCTAAGAGGAAATTTCATAGCACTAAGTGCCCACATGAAGAAACTGGAGAATAGTCACACTAGAGAATTAACAGCACAACTGAAAGCTCTAGAACAAAAGGAAGCAAACACCCCAAAAGCATAGACACCAGGAAATAATGAAATTGAGGGCTGAAATCAATAAAGTAGAAATTAGGAAAACAATACAAAGAATCAATGTAACAAAGAGTTTGGTTCTAACAGAAAATCAACAAGATAGACAAACCTTTATCCAAACTTACCAAACAGCACAGAGTGAACATGCAAATTAACAAAATTAGAAATGAAAAGGGACCATAACAATGGATCCTGAGGAAATCCAGAGAATCATCAGGTTATACTTTAAAAAACTGTACTCCTCAAAGTTTGACAATCTAAAGGAAATGGACAATTTTCTGAATAGATACCACTTACCAAAACTAAATCAAAAATGGATAACAATTTGAATAGACGTATAACCCCTAATGAAACAGAAGCAGTCATCAAATGTCTCCCAAACAACCAAAACAAAACAAAACAAAAATCCCAAGGCCAGATGGCTTCAGTGCAGAATTCTACCAGAAATTCAAAGAATATCTAATACCAATTCTCCTCAAAGTATTCCAACAATAGATGTAGAAGGGTCATTGCCAAACTCTTTTTACAAGGCTCCAATAATCTTGGTATCCAAGCCACACAAAGACAGAACTAATAAAGAGAACTACAGGCCAATATCCCTCATGAACACTGATGCAAAAATACTCAACAAAATACTGGCAAATTGAATCCAAGAACATATTAGAAAAATAACCCAACATGATCAAATAGGCTTCATGCCAGGGATGCAGGGATGGTTCAACATACCAAAATCTATCAATGTAATCCACCATACAAACAGACTACAAAAGAAAAGCCACATGATTATCTCACTAGACACTGAAAAAGCTTTGACAAAATTCAACACCTTCATGATAAAGGTCCTGGAGAGATCAGGGATAACAGGAACATACCTAAACATAATAAAAGCAATATATAGTAAACCAACAGCCAACATCAAACTAAATGGAGAGAAACTCAACTCGATTCCTCTAAAATCAGGAACATGACAAAGCTGTCCATTCTTTCCATGTCTCTTCAATATTGAACTTGAAGTTCTAGCTAGAGCAATGAGACAGCAAAAGAAGATCTAGGGGATACAAATTGGAAAAGAAAAGACTATTTGCAGATGATATGATGGTTTATATAAGTGACCCCAAAAAACTCTACCGGGGAACTCCTACAGCTGATAAACACCTTCAGCAAAGTGGCAGGATACAAAATTAACTAAAAAAAAAATCAGTAGCCCTACTATATACAGATGATAAATGGGCTGACAAAGAAATCAGAGAAACATCACCCTTTAGAATAGCCACAAATATATCTTTTTGAGGTAACACTAACCAAACAAGTAAAAGACCTGTATAATAAGAACTTTGAGTCATTAAAGAAAGAAATTAAAGAAGATACCAGAAAATGGAAAGATCTCCCACGCTCTTGGATAGGTAGAATCAACATAGTAAAAATGGCAATCTTGTCAAAAGCAATCTACAGATTCAGTGTAATCCCCATCAAAATCTCAGCACAATTCTTCACATACCTTGAAAGAACAATATTCAACTTTATATGGAAAAATATAAGACCCAGGATAGCCAAAACAATCCTGTATAATACACGAACTTCCAGAGGCATCACCATCCCTGACTTCAAGCTCTATTTTAGAGCCATAGTTCTGAAAACAGCTTGGTATTGGCACAAAAATAGACAGGTAGATGGATGGGATCAAATAGAAAACTCTGATATGGACCCACACATTTACAACCCCCTGATTTTTGACCAAGAAGCTAAAATTATACATTGGAAAAAAGATCGTATCTTCAACAAATGAAGCTGACATAACTGGATGCTGGCATGTACAAGACTTCAGATAGATCCATATCTATCTCAATGTACAAAACTTAAGTCCAAATGGATCAAAGGCTTGAACATAAATCCAGCCACACTGAACCTCTTAAAAGAGAAAGTAGGTGGTACCCTGCAACAAATTGGTATAGGAGACTGCTTCCTGAACATAACAGGAGTAGCAGAGACACTTAAATGGATAATTAATAAATAGGACCTCCTGAAATTAAGAAGCTTCTGCAAGGCAAGGGACACAGTCAACAAGACAAAAATGGCAGCCCATAGAATGGGAAAAGATCTTCACCAACCCTACATCTGACAGAAGGCTGATTTCCAAAATATACAAAGAACTAAAGAAGCTAGTCACCAAAATACCAACTAATCCAATTAAAAAGTAGGGTACAGATATAAATAGAGAAAAATCAACAGAAGTATCTAAAATGGCTGAAAGACATATAAGAAAGTGCTTAACATCCTTAGCCATAAGGGAAATGCAAATCAAAACAACTCTGAGATACCATCTTACTCCTGTCAGAATGGCTAAAATCAAAAACACCAATGGCAATTTATGCTGGAGAGGATGTAGAGAAAGAGGACCACTCCTCCATTGCTGGTGGGAGTGTCAACTTGTACAGCCACTTTGGAAATCAGTATGGAGACTCAGGAAAATGGGAATCAGTCTACCATAAGATCCAGCAATTCCACTCTTGGGCATATACCCAAAAGATGCACATTCATACAACAAGGACATTTGTTCAATGATGTTCATAGAAGCATTACTTGTAATAGCCAGAACCTGAAAGGAACCTAGATGCTTCTCAACTGAAAAATGGAAAAAGAAAATGTGGTAGATTTACACAATGGAGTACTAATCAGCAGAAAAGAAAAAAAAAACCCACTGGAATCTTGAAATTCACAGGCAAATGGATGGAACTAGAAGAAACTAGCCTTAGTGAGGTAACTTGGTCACAAAAAGACAAACATGGCATGTACTCATGCATATATGGATTTTAGAAATAGAGTAAAGGATTACCAGCCTACAATCCACACCACCAGGGAAGCTAGGAAACGAGGACTCTAAGAGAGACATACATGGTCCCCCAGAAAAGGGGAAAGGGACAACATCTCCTGAGCAAATGGGAACATGGGGAGAGGGGAGAGGGAATCAGGAGAAAGAGAGGGGAGAAGAGGAGGGGAGGGCAGGACATGAGAGAGCAGGAATATTGAGTTAGGGGAGGAATAGAGGAGAGCAAGACAAGAGATAGAAGGAGCCATTGTAAGTTTAAAGAGAAATCTGGCACTAGGGAAATGTCCAGAGATCTAGAAGGTTGACCCCAACTAACAAGTAATAGTCGAGAGGCTACCTTAAAAGCTCTTCTCTGATAATGAGATTGATATCTACCTTACATGCCATTTTACAGCCTTTATCCTGTAGCTGATGGAAACAGAAGCAGATACCCACAGCTAAACACTGAACTGAACTCTGGAATCCAGTAGCAGAGAGGGAGAAGTGATGAGCAAAGGGGTCAAGACAAGGCTGGTGAAACCCACAGGGACAGCAGATCTGAACAAGGGAGAGCTCATGGACCCGAGACTGATAGCTGGGAAACCAGCATAAGAGTGATCCAGACCCCCTCAACATGGGTGTTAGTGAGGAGGCCTCGGCAATCTATTGGGCCTCTGGTAGTGGATCAGTATTTATTCCTAGTTCATGAATGGACTTTGGGAGCCCACTCCACATAGAGGGATACTCTCTCAGCCTAGACACAGGGGGGAGGGACTAGGCCCTCACCCAAATGATATGACAGACTTTGAAGATCCCCCATGGAAGTCCTCTCCCTCCCTGGGGAGCAGAAAGGGGATGGGACAGGGGACCAGTGGGGGAGGGATTTCATCTTCTAGAGCACCACTTAAATCCACTCAGGAAGTGATTGGTCACTTCCATGATGTTTGTTGCACTTTCTCACCACTGGGCATGGCATGTCCAGCCAGTAATTATTGTAGATCATAGGGTTCATAGCTGAGTGTAGTTTTTAATTATTTTTCTCCTCCAGTGCCACACATAACACCTTCAAGTACTCTGAAAGCTATTCAGTGAGGACAAAGTTTCTAGATGGGTAATAGTTTGATTTCTCCATATTCTCTGATGAGCATATAAGGTGTCTTAAGCAATTGGATCTTATCACTTGCTCATAGAAAGTAGTTGAACAGTGAGGACGAAACACAGGGAGGGATAAACAACACTGACAAATGTTATTTTAAAAAGTCATATAGAAACCTACTATGCAGGATCTCTCTCTCTCTCTCTCTCTCTCTCTCTCTCTCTCTCTCTCTCTCTCACACACACACACACACACACACGAAGAGTTAAAATGGAGTTACCTTATAATGCAGCAACAATGTTTTTCTACACAACAGACTACAAATGGCCCATTTTTAAAATGTGGATTCTGAAGATCTAACTCAGATCACCAAGGTTTCTGGCAAGGACTTTCCCCAGTTTTACCAGTCTGTGGAAATTTGAAGGAGACTGAAGGGAGATGTTTAGTAAGAGTTATTATATGTATAACATATAAGAATGAACACATTCTGGGCACTTTATTATTATAAGAGGATCACTGACTGGTATTATAATTCTAATTGTTTTTGAAAAAATATGATTTTGTTTATGTGCTTACTTCACAGAAAATAAATAAAATTTTCTAAGACACTTAAGCAGACTTTCCCCCTGTGCTTAGGTGGCCAAAGCCACATTGGAAATATTACTTTTCAAGCCAATGGTTTTGCAATAAAAAGAGAATCTATGCATTATTAAAATTTAAAATGCTAATTTAAAGATGTCTAACATGAGACTGAGGAATAATTTAATGGTAATTTAGATACAAAATCTGTCTTCCAATTAAGGACTGTGAAATGCCATCATTTGTGCAATATAATCATAAAAATCCTAAACTCTCATCTAGGGATCACAAATGAGGTTTATACAAGATCAGGACTATCACCAGCCAAGCAGGATGGCATGGAGCAGGGTCTTAGAGATCCATGCCTCTCATTGCTGATTTACATCCTGTATAGCTTCTGGGAGAAGAGGAACTATTGCCTTCAGCTTTGCACTCACTGGTGACTCCACCAGGCTCCCATTAATAATCCCAATCCAACAGTCACACAGATGACACTGGTTAAACAGTTGGGCCACACAAAACCCAAAACTCATGAATCTGGGAGGACAAATAATGGAGTGTTGATACAGCTAAGAAGGAGATAAGAGACAGTATGGGGAGAAAGTAACAAGAATGCATTGTATATATCTATGAAATTGTCAAAGAACTAATTTCATAAAAATGAAAGTAAAGACAACATCCCCCAACACACAACAAACAAAGCCTTACACAAACATAACCAGTGTCATAACTGAAATGTAGGAAGTTACGAGGATGTGTGCTGCAGTATTTCTCATTGACGGCAGAGCTCACAGGTCGGGCATCCCGTGAATTTGAGAAACATTGAGGACAGCATGAGTGTGTTTTCCTAGAAACTCAGATTGAATAGGTCACCAACTAGTTTTCCAATATGTTGTGAGAGACTAACATGATTGTAAAATTGAGCCCTGCAGACATCCATAAAGAGACAAAGTGCTTTTGAAGAAGATGTGTTTTCTCTCTTGCTGACCAAGTATGAAATCAGGCACTCACCTAGGCTTGGAAGCTCCCTGGGACCTGAAAATTAGATCCAGAATTACACACAGTGAGAAGCATCCTCAAAGTTTGAAGACACCAGCAGCTTTCGGCAATGTGTTTTTGAGTCTTCTGTCTCAGTGGTGTGCGTGGGAAGAGCCTTAGTATATTGAAAAACACATTTAAGCCAGGAATAACATACCCTCCCCCATATCTCCAAAGAGGCTTGGGACCATAAAAATCAATATTAACTTACGCATAATTTTCTTTAAAACATATGCTTTCATTTTTCTTTGTGTGTGTTTCACAGAGGACTTTACACATTGCCTGTGAAAAAATTGAGCTATTTGATGGCCTCCTACCTAGCATTGTGAATATAAGTATTTATCATCATACTGTTTTCTCAGAAGAAAAGATATAATTATTTATACCATAGAGTCCTTGTTTTACATAACTCTCATACATTCTTGCCCCACTTATAGAATAAACCCTGAGGTAATCTATGGACAATAGCTAATAATATATCAATAATTGATTCAACAAAAGGGATGGATGTATGTATCATAGAACTGAAAATAAAAGTTGGTAAGAGAAATTGGAAATGGGGTATATATAATCTGCACTTTCCAATTTTCCTTTAAAACTAAAATTTATCAAAGCATATTATATTTGATTGAATAAAAACTATTAAGAAGTAAGTAAAGATGAAAAAACTAAGAAGCAGCAAACCCTGAAGATCCGGAAGGAAAGCATAACTGAAAAAGAACAAGAGCTATAAGGCATTTGAGAAGGATAAGTACAAGATGTAAATTCTAAGATGAAACACCTCCAGTGATGTGAAGATTATATGCAGATTCAGTCTGCACGAAGTCAACAAGAACAAAGGCAAAATGCAGTGGTTGAAACCAACAAAGTAAATCAGTAGATTCTGGAGGAAAAAGGATAAAAATAGTTGGGAAGATGCTCAGGTTGGGGACAGCATCTAATAGTAATAACTAGTCTTAGTGACACATGTCAAACATGAAATAGAAAATGGTATTTTAATATGTTTTGGGACATCTTAAGATTGTTTCTGCTGGGAAGAGGGAAAAGATGCTGCCATGACCATCTCCAGATCATCATACACAGAGGAATATCCCAGGTCTGAGAAGGAATTAAAGTACAACTTATAGGAAAATTTATAGTTTTCAGTGCATACTTAAAGAGAAGGCCAAGGTTAATATAAACACATCTTAAGTATCTGAAGAGGCAAAATAAAATTAAACCCCAAACAGTCAGATGAACAATATCATAAAGATAAGGGTGAAATTGTTATAATTAAACTGCAAATAATGGTGTAGATATATCAGATAAACCAGTATTTGATTTTTTAGAAGATTAGTAGAAGTGATGTTATCCAATAAATAAGGAGAAAACTGAGTGAGGGAAGAAATGTTTGGGACAAAAAATTAGATAATGACACCAATTTTATAGATATTAAAAAAATAATATGGTATGTACACACTTATATATGATTTTTAGACATAGATTATAAAGATTAAAAAGGCATTATAGTTTACTCAAAAGGTATAGAAAGCCTAGTAAGCCACATTTGTATTATACATTAAACTCAGAGCTGAAAAACTTAGTCCCCAAAACATACAGGCTCAAGTGGGGTCTTGGGTGAACCACACCAACATACAATGAATAATATTGATTCTTCAAAGACTTTTCCTAAAAATATGAAGGAAAGGAGTGTTTCTTAAAGCATGTTATGCTGACAGCATCACTGAGACAAAAGTTAGTCAAAGATGCTGTATACTGACCACATAATATAAATAACTCTCAGGATCATATATATCAATAGTGTTTAGTACTCAATGTTACTAGCTTATAAAATTCATATCACACTGTTACTGGATACTGGTCTGTTTCATTGTCTCACAACAATCCAATGAAGTGGAAAGAAAAAAATACTCAGGAAAAAAGATTTATTTGAAAAGTCACCTGAAGAGCAGATGAAAGACTATCAACCCCAATCCATCCCTAATCAATCCACAATGCATCCCCAATCCATCCCTAATCCATCTCCAATCCAACCCTAATCCAACCTCAACCCATCCTGGGGGAGTAAGGACCTTTGACGGTATGTTTAAGGATGAAAGAACAAATAAAATCAAGAATCTTTTGGATGTATATATATAACAATTAAAATTAGGTTTTAAAATAAGCAAAATATCAAATCTTTGATGATTGAAAGCTGTAGACCATTCATGAGAGAAATTGTAGATTTAACTCTGCCAAAAGTAATTCCATAATCATGGATCTGAAAAGCCAGTACTGTAATAATAGTGATTTTCTGCAAATCAAGTTATACATTTAAGCAAGAAATCCTAATCAAAACCCAGCAGAATTTTTGTAGCAGGTGTCATGTTGATTTTAAAATTCATATTGAATGAGAGAACTAGAAGAGCCAAGACAATACTGGCAGGAAGAATGAAATCTGATGACATACACAGCCTGTGTATAACCTGTGTATAACCCATCCTACTGGCTCTTCTTCACTCATCTGATGGATTCTGCTGCTGTGCAGAAGTGGTTAATGTCATGAGTTTCCATTTGTTGGTTGTGGGCCTTATTTCCTGAGTGATCAGTGTCCTCTTTAGAAAGTCTTCATGCCATATTTTAAAGGGCACCCCTGCATTTTCTTCCTGCAGAGAGAAGTCCAGCACTTCCATTGAGTTCCTTCATCCATTTAGAGCTGTTTTTGTGCAGGGTGAGATTGGGATCTAGTTTTATTCTTTGATGTGTAGATATAGCCACTTTTCCCCAGTAACAATTGATGAAGATCCTGTTTTCTCTCTAATGTAGTTTTTTTTAATAACCTTGTCGTCAAAAATCAGGTGACATGCATCTGGATTCCCAATTTTATTTACTGTCTGTATTGTGCTAGCACTGTTCCATTTTCATCATTATGACTCTGTAGCATATCTTGGAATCAGGCACCTCAAGAAGTACTTCTTTTGCTCAATTGTTTGGCTCTCTAGGGTGTTTTGTGCTTCTTCTGTGAAATTATTATTATTATTATTATTATTATTATTATTATTATTATTATTTTCCATTTCTCTGAAGAATTGCATTGGAATTTGGAGGGGGAATTAATTGAATTTGTACATTACTTTGATAGGATGGTCATTTTTTCTAGCTTTAATTCCTATGTATAAGCATGCTTTTCTTTTAGGATTTCCCTAAACTTTGTTTTTCAGCATGTTAGATTTTAATCATAGAGGTCTTTCACTTCCTTGTTTAGGTTTATTAAAAGGGTATTTATGAGGCTGTTGTGACTAAAATTGATTCCCAGATTCCTTCTTCAGTGTTTGTCATTGGCATTGTTTTCTTTCAGTTCTTCTAACTTAGTAGAATATATGTGTTAAGGTAAGATTTGCTGTAACAAGTTTCCTTATTTCACTAGTATCTCTTCTAATAATTCCCTTCTCATCTTCTATTTCATTAATTTGTATCTTCTCTTTCTTTTGTTTATGCTGGTTAAGGTGTTTCAGTCTTGCTTCCTTTTCTCAAAGAGCCAATTCCAGTGGGCAAATCTGTTATTTTACTAACAGGGTTGCCTTTGTGTTCGTTCTGTCTCTGTCTCTGTCTCTGTCTCTGTCTCTCTCTCTCTCTCTCTCTCTCTCTCTCTCTCTCTCTCTCTCTCTCTCTTTTCAATGTACTTTCTCTGTTCCATAAATTACACTTAAATTATAACATACAGTGGTGGGGTTGTTGTCTATTTGGGGGCCTAAATGCCTCCTATGTCTGGATTAATAACTTTTTCTAACTGTGAGAAATTTTCTGTCGCGAATCTTTCAATTTTTCTTCATCTTTATAGTGAGATTCTTGGCTTTATAGTGAGATTCTTCTGTGGCTATTGTCCATATATTTAGTTTCTTCAGTGCACAATATATCTTGGCGTTCTGACTGATATGTTCTCATTTTATCTTTGTCCTTGTTGGATTGCTCCAATCCCCCCACTTTGTCTTTAAGGTCAACTATTCTGTTCTCTTCTTGTCCTATTATGTTAGTGACACTCTTCCCAGAGCTTTCCATTAAAATTACTGTCTCTCATTTTCATCATTTCAAACTTTTTTTTTCAGTATCTCTCTTTTTGTTGAATTCTCCTTTCATGGCTCACATTACCTTCCTTGTTCAATCATCTATTTTTTGTGTTCTTGACCAAGAACTTCTTTTCTTTTTTGAACATACTTACAATCACTCTTTTGAGTCCTCTGGTCTTTCACCTAATTCATATTCCTTGGATACGTGGATACGGTTTCTATAGAATTTCACTTTTGGAAGAGCAATGTGTGCACGTACATGCAGTGTGTGTGTGTGTGTGTGTGTGTGTGTGTGTGTGTTACTTCACTGAACTGGAATTAATACATCAGAAATTATTCTGTTGCTTGATTTTTTTAAATAAGATGTATCATTTCAGTTGAAGTATTTTCAGTATTCAAGTGGGATTTAGATGTACTAGAGTTGAAGTGTCCAGTTCCAAAAATGGTTTATGTCAGGGTGTCTGGTTCAAGTCCTTAATGAGAAGTTAGATGTACATTTTTTCACATTAAAATGAAAAGCACTCTGAGTTCCATACAGATTTCAACTTAAGAAATTTGGACTTAAGGAAAATTTCAATCAGGGTTAATATTTGAACTTCCAGTAATGGCATAGTGCTACATAATTTAGGTCACTGATCATGCTGAGATGAAATAAACTGAACAAAATATTTCAAATAATGATTCAAGAAAGACATTAAAAAGTTAGTTAAGAAGGCAGTATGTAATCACTTCAAAATCTAGAGGTGGGGAAGAGACTGAGATATATTTCAATTAAAAATTTTCAAAAATATGCAAGTTGCTATTGTTCTCAACTATAAATCTATCAGGCTTGTGTTTTTTTCTCAACCTTCTGCTAGTAATAAAAAGTTAGCAAACAGTACACAAAGGAGATAATAGTGATTTTTAAAAGTTATTTTGACTCTAGGGGAACATACATATAAAATAGAAGATGCTTAAAAAACCACCCAAGACACCAGAGAAAGAATAAACATGAAGCAGACTGTTCTCATAGGGAATAAACCAGCCTTTGTGTCTAAATCTTGGGCTTTGTGGATGTTGTCAAGAATTGGCAATATTTAGCTAATTCAGCTGCAGAAGACAAAAACTTCTATGTCCTCAAACCAACAACAGACAGAAAAAATGTCCTGTGCAATAAAATTAACGAGGTATGGAAAGCAAGACAAAATTAAAAAGCAAAAATGTAATAGGTGACAGATCCATATGTAGTCCCAGTAGCAAAGCTGTGAGATATTAATGCTAAAAATAACTATATATGGATGGTGAAGAGATGAAAGGTAAGATTGGAGACCTGTTTTAATAAGGTGGATGCTGCCCTGTGCCTTTAGGATGTATAATATATTTTTTTAGTGGAGTTGGTGACATTGCATGCATGGAAACTGAACAAAAAATGTGGGAACAAAATACTGGATTCAGTAAACAGAGGTCCAATTTGGAAATTTGAATCCATGTAATCTCTGTCTAGACAGGTATTTTTTCTGAGCATAAAGATTTCACTTTTTGCACAGACAGTGAAGCTCCCATCAGGAGACTGTCTTGATCACACAGTTCTCTTATTAAAATTAACATGGACGTGATTGACAAAATGGGCAAGAGAGAACAGCAGGTTTTTGTTATTGCTTTAAATTCAGAGAAAGAACAGAAAAAGTTCTGATAGTGATTGTAATATTGCTCATATTATTCTAATGTCACCTAGCTATCCTGTCAGTTAAATGTTATTTAAATTTTACAGGAGAGGGAACTGAAGTTTAGAAATGCCAGATAATTTCCTGGAGACACACAGTTGCTCTTTGACCTCTACCTAACCAAAGATTCTGGTTATTTAACATAACAGCAAACTAACAAAAGCAATGACTATGAAAATAGAGAAAGGCTAAAGAAAAAGCAAGTACTGGTTAAACAGATTATCAGTGATAAGGAGGGCAAAGGGAAAGTCACATAAAAAATCAGAAAGTTAGGGTGAGGATATGGCTCCATGATTAAGAGCACATACTGCACTTGGAAATGACTGCAGTTGAATTCCCACCACCCACATCAGACAGTTCACAGCCACCTGTAACTCCAGGCCCACAGGATCCAATGTTCTCTTCTGGCCTCCAAGGAAAACCACACTCATATACAACATCTGCCCCAAACAAACATAAACACACACACACACACACACACACACACACACACACACACACACACACACACACACACACCCCGAGAGAGAGAGAGAGAGAGAGAGAGAGAGAGAGAGAGAGAGAGAGAGAAGGCCAGGGTAGTGTATGGGACCTCTAACAGTGGAGCCAGTGTTTATCCCTAGAGCACAAAGGGACTTGGGGAGCCCATTCCCTATGAAGGGATACTATTGCAGCCTGGATATAAGAAAGAGGACCTAGGCCCTCCCCCAAATTATGTGACAGACTTTGATGAACCCCATGGAAGGCCTCACTATCCTTGGGGAGTAGGTGGGGGGGGTTGGTTGGGGGGTTGGTGTGAAGCATAGGAGGATGGAAGGGCAAGGGAAAGGGGGATTGATATGTAAATAAGAGTGCTTCTAAAATAAAAGTGGTACTTGAAATAAATTATCATAAATTATCTTTCAGTAGCTTGCAACTCTTATTCTGCCTGCCCTTCTTTCTTTCTTCCTTCCTTCCTTCCTTCCTGAAGGACATTTAAGGAATTGCTCAACATCCTTACTCATCAGGGAAATGCAAATCAAAATGATTTTGAGATACCATCTTTACACCTGTCAGAATGGCTAAGATAAAAAGCACTGGTGATAGCTTATGTTGAAGAGGATGTGGAGTAAGGGGAACACTCCTCCATTGCTGGTGGGAGTACAAACCTGCACAGCCACTAAGTCAGTGTGGTTGTTTCTAAGGAAATTGGGAACCAATCTACCTCAAGACCCAACGATATCACTCTTGGGTATACACCTATATATACCCAAGAAACTCAGAGAGGTCGACCCGAGGTCATGGGAGCTCACATACTCTAGACAGATAGCTGGGAGCCTTCAGGGAACCAAAATGGGCCCTGAGCATGTGGACAACAGTTGTGTAGCTTGGTCTATTTGAGGTGCCCCTGGCAGTGGGACCAGGACCTGTCCCTGGTGCATGAGCTGGCTTTTTGGTACCTATTTCCTTGGGTAGAATGCCTTTTTCGGCCTTGATGCAGGCAAATTGGGCTTGTCCTACCTCTACTTCATGGGCTAGGCTTTGTTGACTCCCCATGGGAGGACTTGACTATTTGTGAGGAGTGTTGGGACAGTGTTGGGGGAAGATGGGGAGAAGAGGGAAGGGGAACTGTGGTTGGTACATAAAATTGATTAAAAAATTAAATAAAAGAGTCTTTAAAAGGGGGGGGGGAAGGACTCAAGAGCCAGATGTTAGGATGAAAGCCTGCTAGCTCAGAGAGGCAAAGAAAGAACCCAGCTGACCTTCATCCTCAGCCAATTTCCCAGAAACCGCCTCACTTGTACACTGTCTCAAAATCTCCTCAAACTAAAATGTAGCTCCCTTCTACTTCCTGTGCAACTCTTTCTCTGTCCTCCTGACTCTCTTACTCTCTGTTGTTTTTTCCTATGTTCACTTCCTGTCAACTGGTTGTT